>NW_017682066.1:7152-10565 GCF_001879085.1 Nicotiana attenuata | reverse complement strand
ATACGAGCGGAAGCACAAGAAGAGGCACGAGCAAATATTCAAAAGACACGATGCTCGTACCTATTTAAGTCTAAAAGCTGAGAAGAATGAACCTGACAGCACAGGAGAGCCCAGATACAGTATTTAATAAGCATTAAATACTGAAAACGTTAGAGAATCTGTATTAAATTACAATGATTATGTAACGTAGCATTTAATGCCTTTAATCGTCCATAATGACCTTATTATGACAAAGGCAAAACGTATAACTTAAAAATAGCTATAAAAGGAGAAGACTGATCATTTGTAGGGAGACGAAAAATCAACTGAATATATTGGATTACTTTGTTTTCTGCTATCTATTTGTTATCAAAATCAATTTCTTTTATTCATTTTCGATTATCAGTAACCCGAGTTTTTCTAAAAATAAAGATTTGACTGAAATTCCATTTTTTGGTTAAACAAATTGGTTCCATTACCGGGAATCTGATAATCTATTCTTTCTTAACCTAATCTATTTCGTTACATCAACAATCATGTCAAATGTTAACAATAACATCCAAGGAAACCATCAACTCCAAGGGGACCCACAAGATGTTCACACTCCGATCCCTTCTCCACAAAGCTCGCCTCGGCGGTCTCGAGAAGGAACTCCTGATGGGTCTCACTCAAACGCAAATGCTCAATTTGACAACGATGAAGCTATCAATGAAGCTTTGCAAAAGCTGATCGCTCAACAGGTCAATAAAGCTCTTGAGGCCTTTACCAGCCAGTTACCTGTTGCACCACCAACACCAATTCCAAATACCAACACTTTAAAAAACCCTCGTTCTGGGCTTGTTAATTCAGGCAGTGGCGGAATTCCCAGTGAGTCACGAGATGGAGAACCAGGTAACTTAGTCAATTCCGATTTACAAAATTTAGTTCTAACATTGCAGAAACAGCTCAAGGAGCAAAGTGACCGCATAGAGCAAATACCTGGAGTACCGCCTGTAATCAAAGGAATAGATATGGACAAATATTCACAGCAACCTTGGAAGCCAAGCATTGCTCCTCTACCAATTCCAAAGAAATTCA
The DNA here is from genome assembly GCF_001879085.1 of Nicotiana attenuata. Classification (NCBI taxonomy): domain Eukaryota; kingdom Viridiplantae; phylum Streptophyta; class Magnoliopsida; order Solanales; family Solanaceae; genus Nicotiana; species Nicotiana attenuata. Next base: position 9,509 of record NW_017682066.1, on the reverse strand, counting down.
AAATGCCCGATATTCCAAAATACGATGGAACAACTGATCCACGAGACCAGTGACTGCATTCAAAACTAGCGTAAAAGGCAACGATTTGACCAAACAAGAAATTGAATCAGTATTGGTCAAAAAATTCGGTGAAACACTCACTAAGGGAGCATTAACATAGTATTCTCTTTTACCCGAAAATTCCATAAATTCTTTTGCTCAGCTTGCAGATTCATTTATCAAAGCACATTCCGGAGCTCAAAAAGTTGAAAAGAGAATGGAGGATATTTTCAAAATCAAACAAGGGGACTCCGAGTTGCTCAGAGAGTTCGTGGATAGGTTCCAGCGTGAAAGAATGACGTTACCACGTGTACCAGATAATTGGGCAGCTATAGCTTTCACTAGTAATATGAATGAAAAAAGCTCAGAAGCCACGAGGCGACTCAAGGAAAGTCTTCATGAATTCCCAGCAACGATGTGGAATGACGTTTACAACAGGTATAGCACGAAGTTAAGGATCGAAGAAGATATTATCTCACAATCTCAAAAAGAAGAAAAGGTGAGTTCAAGACGGGCAGAAACAGAAAAAAGGTCCGGTAAAAACAGGTACGAACCATATATGGGCCCAGCTGGAAAAGATTCACGGTCAAAGCATGATCATTCAAGGTACGACCATAGATCTAGAAATAGAGAATCGGGCTCATCATCGAGGTATGGAAATGATCGTAACACACGAGAGTCACGAGATGATAATAGAAACTTGAAGGCACGATTTGGCGGTTATAATTTTAATGTAAGCACTTCCGAGCTTGTAGCTGTTTTAAGAAGCATGGGTGATAAAGTGCGGTGGCCAAAAGAAATGAGATCGAATCCAAACAGGCGTAATCCTGATCACTGGTGCGAATTTCATAATGATCGTGGTCATAAAATGGTAGATTGTAGGTTGCTACAGGGTGAAGTTGATCATCTATTGAAGCAAGGATATCTCACGAATTATTCAGTGAAAAAGGTAAACAAGCATACATGAAGAATAGGCAGGAGCCCCCTAAACCGCCTTCTCCAAAAAGGACCGTTAATGTCATAAGCGAGGGCGAAGAAATCAATGGCATGACGTACACAGCAGCTAATAAAGTTTCCAAAGTCACAATTACCCACGGGAAGCGTGTGCGACATGTCTTAGAGGAAGAAAGCATTACGTTTGATGATGCAGATGCGGATGGCATATTGACTCCACATAACGATGCACTGGTAATATCTTTACTTGTACATGACACTAATGTGAAACGAGTTTTGATTGATCCAGGTAGCTCTGTGAATATTATTCTGCTAAGAGTTCTACATAAGATGCAAGCTGAAGCTAAATTAGTACCCAAGGCGCATACTTTATCTGGGTTCGACAATTCTAGCGTCGTAACGAAAGGTTAGGTAATACTTACTACATTCGTGGAATGGGTTGTCAAAGATACAAAGTTTCAGGTGGTAGAAATGGAAATGTCTTACAATATGATACTCGGGAGACCGTGGATCCACGAGATGGACGTCGTTCCGTCAACCTTACATCAAGTTATTAAATTTCCATCACCATGGGAAATATGTCAAATCCGTGGAGATCAACAAACATCCAGGAGTATCAACTCTGTAGCAGATTCAAGTATGAGAAACGAAGAAAAATAGCAATTACAGAATCCAGTTGAGGATACCACAACGCAAACTTCAACTGAACAAGGGCGAACAGATGTGGATTCAAGACCCGATTCCATTGAAGAACCAGAAGAAAATGAAAATATCAAAACAACGATTGAAGAGCTGGAGGCTGTAGTATTATTCACACAACGGCCTGAAAAGAAAGTCTACGTAGGGGCTAATCTAAGCCAGGACATGAAAGGTAAATTGATTGAATTTTTGAAAACTAATGTGGATTGTTTTGCTTGGTCCCATTCTGGCATGACAGGAATACCACCGGAGGTAATGACTCACAAGTTAAATGAAGATCCCTCATATCCACCTGTCAAACAAAAGAAGAGAAAGCAAGGAGCTTTCAAAAATCAGGTGATTCAAGATGAGGTCCAAAAATTACTAAAAATTGGGTATATCCGCGAGGTAAAGTATCCTAATTGGTTAGCCAATACTGTTGTGGTACCGAAAAAGAATGGTAAGTGGTGAGTTTGTGTAGATTACACAGACCTTAACAAAGCTTATCCCAAAGACTCTTTTTCATTACCACATATAGATCAACTAATTGATGCTACTGCAGGACATGAGTTGTTAAGCTTTTTAGATGCATATTCAGGTTATAACCAGATTAAAATGGATCCTTTAGATGAAGAAAAAACTTCATTTATAACAGACAGGGGGACTTACTGCTATAAAGTAATGCC
>NW_017682066.1:4203-4923 GCF_001879085.1 Nicotiana attenuata | reverse complement strand
GGTTACAACTATTCTGATAGAAATTAAGACGGGTTAAGCAGTCTTCATCTATAATCGCACCTCCGAGTCCCGTGTGTTTTTCCTTTTACAGGAAAAGGACCAAAATGAGAGGAACAATCAAGTGCTCGAGGCTTCATACTTCAACGCTCAAACACTTGGGGGACTATATAATATACATAGACACGTGTATTAAGAAGGCAAAGAAGAAGATTGAGAAACAATCAAAGATCAAGCCTGAAAAGTTCACTCATTGAATGAATCAAGTGCAGAGCAGAGTCACGAGCTAAGGCCAAAGAAAAACCTTATCATAGTTAGGGTAAAGGCAATGTACTGAAACGGGTTATAAATAAAAACCTTGTGTTCATTTTCTTTTTTGAAATCTGTTATAAGAAAAACAGTTACGAGAAAGTTATAGAAGTAATTCAAATACATGTAAGGTATTCTCCAAAACTAGACAAAGTTCAAATAAAAACTTGTCAAAGTCATTTCAAGAAACATGTGTATTCCTATTTCTTTTATCGTATATTAACACCATTATGAAGTTGAGACGTCTTCTTCATTAAGTGTCGAATATAAAAGGGCCCTCTTTTATAATTCATGATTGATTTAAGACATTCATGAGAAAAAGAAAGCATTTTACAAATAAAAATGCAAGTTATTCAGTAAGTCCTTAAAAAATAAAGGCAAGAATAAACAAAACAGAAAGTTCAAACAGCAACG
>NW_017682066.1:0-1066 GCF_001879085.1 Nicotiana attenuata | reverse complement strand
CCATTGCGGAAAAATCCGGGGGAGTAAAGATGAATTAGATGGGAGAAGTAAAAAGGCACACCAGCCATATTGGTCAAATGACCTCAAACAGGCAACCGCCCTCCACACTATAGGGCCAATCTGACCTAAACATACCTCGAAAAAAATGACAGAATTTCAGGATGACAGGGTCAATAGCAGGTTTGAATCCTAAGGTGAAAGGATATGTATAAACAAGGAAAATCCCATCAAATAAGAGGTGATTCTTTGGTTCGCATTAGGAATTATGACAGGGAAGTCATGACTCCAATGGCCGTCTTTACGAACTAAAGAAATCAGACCTTCAATGATATGAGTTGGGTAAATATCAGCATGATCTAAAGAAGATACTTGATTTCTTCTCTATCAATATAGAAAGATAGTTCCGCAGGAACTATCTCCTCTACTAGAGGTTCACGAAGAGGTTCAGAGGATTCTTTACTTCTAGAGGAAGATCTATGTGAAAGAGAACCTCTGGTTCTAGAAAAAGGGCCAGAACTGGATGAAGGAAGAGAAGAACCACGTATGGATGAAGACCCTAAATTACGTAGTCTACCTCCTCTTCTACTCCTATTAGGGACAAGAGAAAAGTTATCAACTATGGGGACTCTCCTAGGGTTAGGGTTTGGTGAAGCCATGACAATACGAGGAAGGTAAAGAACAAGAATTGAATATTCTAAAAGTTTTACGAGGAAGATGGAAACAAGAATTGAATACTTTGAAAGCTTTATGTGGAAAGACAAAAGCGAAAACTAAATTTATACTAGGAAGCAACCGTCAAGGAAAGGTACAATAGATAGGAAAGGTCATGAGAACTGTACGACTTCGTGATTAGTGAAGCCGTAAAAAAGCCTTAAAAAGCGACTAGCAAAGTCACAAAGCCAATAAAGTACGCCACGTAATGAGCATTAAATGGAAGTGACAATTGAACCATCGAGTCTATCATAGCATTAATGGCGGTAAACATTCCCGCTTTAATGAAATCCACTTCCCAAATATTCAATTGATGAATAAATGGCAAGTGGGGGGACTATCTGTATTGGGTAAA
>NW_017682065.1:10249-10568 GCF_001879085.1 Nicotiana attenuata | reverse complement strand
CTCAACTCTGGGATTGGAGCCCTAATGTTGGTAAAAAAGGCGACTAGGAAATGGAGGCCCTATGTCTAAAATCTCAACTCAGGGATTTGACCCCTAATGTTGCTAAAAAAAGGCGACTAGGGAATGGAGGCCCTATCTCTAAAAACTCAACTCAGGGATTGGACCCTTAATGTTGGCAAAAAAAAAGGTGACTAGGGAATGGAGGCCCTATGTCTAAAATTCTCAACTCAAGGATTGGAGCCCTAATGTTACCAAAAAAGGCGACTAGGGAATGGAGGCCCTATGTCTAAAATCTCAACTCAGGGATTGGAGCCCTAAT
>NW_017682065.1:4874-5665 GCF_001879085.1 Nicotiana attenuata | reverse complement strand
ATTGGAGCCCTAATGTTGGCAAAAGGCGACTAGGGAATGGAGGCCCTATGTCTAAAAAGCTCAACTCAGAGAATTGGAGCCCTAATGTTTGCAAAAAGGCTACTAGGGAATGGAGTTCCTATGTCTAAAAATCTCAACTCAGGGATTGGAGCCCTAATATTGGCAAAAAAAGGCGACAAGGGAATGGAGGCCCTATGTCTAAAATCTCAACTCAGGGATTGGAGCCCTAATGTTGGTAAAAAGGCGACTATGGAATGGAGGCCCTGTGTCTAAAAACTCAACTCAGGGATTGGAGCCCAAATGTTGGTAAAAAAAGGCGACTAGGGAATGGAGGCCCAATGTCTAAAAACTCAACTCAGGGATTGGAACCCTAATGTTGGTAAAAAAGGCGACTAGGGAATGGAGGCCCTATGTCTAAAATCTCAACTAAGGGTTTTGAGCCCTAACGTTGCTAAAAAAAGGCGACTAGGGAATGGAGGCCCTATTTCTAAAAACTCAACTCAGGGATTGGAGCCTTAATGATGGTAAAGGCGACTAGGGAATGGAGGCCCTATGTGTAAAAGCTCAACTTAGGGATTGGAGCCCTAATGTTGGTAAACAAAGGCGACTAGGGAATGGAGGCCCTATGTCTAAAAACATAACTCAGGGATTGGAGGCCTAATGTTGGTAAAAGGCGACTAGGTAATGGAGGCCCTATGTCTAAAAAACTTAACTCAGAGATTGGAGCCCTAATGTTGGTAAAAAAAAAAGGTGACTAGGGAATGGAGGCCCTATGTCTAAAAACTCAACTC
>NW_017682065.1:0-425 GCF_001879085.1 Nicotiana attenuata | reverse complement strand
AAAAAAGGCGACTAGGGAATGGAGGCCCTATGTCTAAAATATCAACTCAGGGATTGGAGCCCTAATGTTGGCAAAAAAGGCGACTATGGAATGGAGGCCCTATGTCTAAAATTCTCAACTTAGGGATTGGAGCCCTTATGTTGTCAAAAAGGCGACTAAGGAATGGAGGCCCTATGTCTAAAATTCTCAACTCAGGGATTGGAGCCCTAATGTTGGAAAAAAAGGCGACTAGGGAGTGGAGGCCCTATGTCTCAAAATCTCAACTCAGGGATTGGAGCCCTAATGTTGGCAAAAAAAAAGGCGACTAGGAAATCGAGGCCTTATGTCTAAAAATCTCAACTCAGGGATTGGAGCCCTAATATTGGCAAAAAAAGGCGACAAGGGAATGGAGGCCCTATGTCTAAAATCTCAACTCAGGGATTGGA
>NW_017682064.1:6553-10568 GCF_001879085.1 Nicotiana attenuata | reverse complement strand
ATAAAGTTTCTCCTCCCTCAATCTCTGCAATACAACTCGCAAATGTTGCGCGTGCTCCTCCTGACTACGCGAGTACACCAGAATATCATCAATAAAAACAATAACGAACGAATCCAGATAAGACTGGAATACACTGTTCATCAAATGCATGAACGTTGCAGGGGCATTGGTCAGCCCAAAAGACATAACAAGAAACTCATAGTGCCCATATCTAGTCCTGAAAGCAGTCTTAATAATATCTGAATCCCTGATCTTCAACTGGTGATAGCCCGAACGGAGATCAATCTTGGAGAACACCCTCGCTCCCTGCAGCTGGTCAAATAAATCATCAATGCGAGGCAGGGGATACTTGTTCTTCACTGTTACTTTGTTCAATTGTCTGTAGTCAATGCACATTCTCATGGTGCCATCCTTCTTCTTCACAAACAGAACCAGTGCACCCCACGATGACACACTAGGCCGAATGAACCCCTTATCTAGGAGTTCCTGAAGCTGATCCTTCAATTCTTTCAACTCTGCTGGTGCCATGCGATATGGCGGAATGGAAATGGGCTGAGTGCCCGGCACCAGGTCAATACCAAAATCAATATCCTTGTCCGGTGGCATGCCCGGCAAGTCTGCAGGAAACACATCGAGAAACTCCCTCACAACCGGGACAGAATCAATACTAGGAGCCTCGGCTCCAACATCCCTGACAAACGCCAAATATGAAAGACAACCCTTCCCAACCATACGATGGGCCTTTAGGAATGAAATCACCCTGCTAGGAACATAGTCAGTCACACCACGCCACTCGATCCTCGGAACACCGGCTATAGCCAAGGTGACTGTCTTAGCATGACAGTCTAGAATAGCATGACACGAAGATAGCCAGTCCATGCCCAAAATAACATCAAAATCCACCATGCTCAGTAGCAGTAGATCAACTCGGGTCTCCAGACACCCAATAGTCACCAAACACGACCGATATACATGGTCTACAACAATAGTATCGCCCACCGGGGTAGATACATGAACAAGTAAAGCAAGACACCCTCGGGACGTACCCAAATGATGAGCAAAATATGAGGACACATAAGAATAGGTGGAACCGGTGTGAGCACGTGATTTTTGCCCTATATGAATTACTCCCATAAATTCAAAACAAAATAACTTCTTTTCATTATTTGCAAATTTTATGGATTTTTGTGGCATTTTTGTGTTAATTGTTTGCATTTGTTTGTGCACGTTTATTATTGCTTAATTCATGAAAAATACAAAAATATTTGGCATTTGCATGTAGGGTTAATTTCACATTTTAGGATTAATTAGTGATTAATGTTACAAACAAATAAAGAAATAACAAAATGGTTCTTTTGCACTTATATTTTTAATTGTCTTAGTTTGCATTGAAATTAGGAATTAATGCATTTGGAAATTAAGTAGTATAATTTTAGAGTCAATTTGGGCTTTTATTTTAATTTTGCATTTAACAAATATCAGAAAAAATAAATAAAAGAATTTAAAAAAAAACAGAGAGAGGAAATTAAAAGAAAATTGAGTGGTCTTCATGGATTACCCATTTTTGGGCCAAATCCGTTTGAAATCTAGCCCAATCCCTCAAACCCATTTCAAATTAACCCCAGCCCAAAGGTTCTCGATCCGGTCCGGCCACTTAGAGCTCAAACGACGTCGTTACCACGACAATCAATCCTGACCGTCTAGGTTGTTTGATCTAACGGTCAGGAGTTGATAATTTTTGATATAATACTGTCTAAATGCCCCCCCCCCTACCCCTTCTCCGTCTCTCTCATACTCGAACCCTAACCCCACCGTCTCCCGCCGCGAACCGCCGCCGGAAATCGCCTCATGGCGGCGGCCGGTCACCAAACGACTCCAAAATCGCACCATAGCCTCTCCTTCATCTCACCAGTCCAAATCTAGCCTTAGTTTCTTTCAAATCCCACCCCAACTCTCCAAATAACCCAAACCCTAGCGCCGCCTCCGCCGTGTATGGCGACGCCACCACCTAAACCCGTCCAAATTTACACCCTGTGCTCCCCGTTGTCTACCCATGCCAAATCCAACCTTATTTTCCTTCAAATCCCCACCAAACTGTTCGAATATCAAATCAAAGCCCCAGCCCAAAACCCTAAAATCCCCAAACCCCGTTAAATTCACACCATGTGTTCTCCTTACTTCCCTCGTTCCTAATCTGTCATCAATGGCCTTCAAATTTCACCCAAGACGCTCAAATTTCAGATCTAAAAAGCAGTAGGGCTTGAGAGTTTGCATCAGTGAGTTTTCTTAATTCTTTTGTTTTAATTTCTTCCCCTTGACTGTTTTGCTTTGGTTTTCTATTTTTTTATTTTTTGTTCGTTTCATCTTGTTTTAAATTCTAATAATCAGCAACAGGAATTCGTTCTTTTTAATTTTGTTATGTTTCTCTGTTAGTAAAATTGGTTTAAGCATGTTTTCTTGTGTTAATCCGTAATTAGTGTTCTAGGGCTGGAATGGTGATTAGTTTAGTTTGATGAGTTTGATTAATATTTCTGCCTGTTTGGATTTTCTTGCGTTTGCCAATGATTGGATTCTTCGTTTCATACTGATTTTGTTGCTGTTAATTTCTTAGTTTGTTTGATTGTTAATGGTAGTTGGTAATTTGAAATTGAGTAGTTAGTTTAGATTTAAGAGTTGTGATGATTAAATTGCAGAATAGTTAGTTTGACCTCAATTAATTAGAGAATTTAGGGTAATTAACATAAGTTGGTAATTTTAGGAACAATTCAGGGGTACTGCAGGTATTTTCACTTAAGGAATATTGTGGTAATAGGGAATAGAACTCCCTAGAAGCTTCTAGATAGGGTTCAAAGTGAAATTTCAGAAAGTTAGTAATGTAACTTGGGCAATAAGTCAGTAAATAAGGGACTAAAGTAGATAAATACTGAAAATAAAAGAGAGACTTAGGGGTAAAACAAAGAGTTGAAGGCTGCCCTTAGTTGTGCCTATAAAAGAGCATGCCTAGTGCCTTAATTGACAAGTTTCACACACCTGAAAATTCCAAAAAAGTTTGGAGCCTCTAAAAATTTCCCCCAAAAGGTGTTCAACAAGTTTCAACCTGAAACTTGAATTTCAAATTCAAAATCTTCAAAAACCAAAAAAAAAACAACAAAAACAACAGAAAATTCCAAAAAAAAAGTATTGTTACGTTGAGTTTTCATAGATCAATTGCAAGTTTTAGCTACTGTTCCGAATTTTAGCTTAGTTCAAAGAGAAAAATGGCTTAAATGTTCCTTGTGTACTGATTGCTGAAACTTCAGAGGTTTTTTGGGTTTGACTTCGAGTGGGTTTGGGTTCAATCAAGTTATTTTTGGTCATTTTTTGGTGATGTTCTTCTATAGTTCATCCCTGGGTATCTGTGATGTTGTTTTGGGTTTGAAATTGCTTCTGTGGCTGCTGGTTGCAACTGCTGTTTGTTGATTGCCATTACTAATTCCTTCCTCCTTTATTCTGATTCGATTCCAGGTACACTTCTATGACTTAAGTGATATGGAAGTCTGAATCAACATGTATGAACTATTTGTAGAATCAAAGGATGAAGAGAAAGACTTGTTGTTTCACTTGGATTTTCCTTGTAGTCATCACTAGTTTTGATACTTAGTTGCACAATTCATTTTACAAACCACCGTTCGCCGCCTACCGGAAATCGCCCACGGCGGTGGCCGGCGGCCAATCGTCTCCACTTTTACACCACTGCTTCTCCTCCACCTCCACATCCCAAATCTCCAAACATCTCCTCTCAAATCCTACCAGAAAGCCTCAAATCTTAGAAACCCTAGCGCCACCCTAACTTTCTCCGGTGGCGGCGCCTGTCCCAATCCCCTCCAAATCGACACCACATAACCACCCTGACCCCCTCATACCTAATCCGCCATTGGTTTCGCTCGAATACACTCAGAACTCTTCGAATATTGCATCTAAGTTTGAAGCCCTAAAAGTCTCCAAAACTCCGAAGTTGAGATTGTGCTAAAGATTT
>NW_017682064.1:0-5103 GCF_001879085.1 Nicotiana attenuata | reverse complement strand
TGTCATTCGAGCTAGTAGTATGAATCTTGCATCTTTCATTTATGTTTAGGTTTGATAACATGAATTGTTCATTGAGATTGTGGCTGGAAACTCTATGGTTCAGTAATTAGTTTGAGTAACGTTTGGTTGGGTGTGAAATGCATGAGCTACGTTGGAACTTTGGTGTAATCTCTGAGGATCAGTTTGTTTTGAATTGTTGGTTTGGATACTGTCAACATTGAAAGAATTTAACTAAGCATATTTGGTTTTTTTCGAGATCTTGGCTATTTAATCCTTTAAGTTATGTTGATGTGAGGTTAATTAAGGTTCAGGTCCCAATCACCACTTCAAGATAATTGAGGGCTTCAAAATTTGGGGTCATATGTCGTACATTTCTTCAAGAATTAGACTTCTAATTATTTTCAAAAATCAGGGTATTGCTAAAGCTTTCATGGTCAATTAAAGGATGATTTAAAATTGTGGTGTATATGTTGATTCTTTGATTAGCCGTTTGGAGTTTTTTTCAATCTTCTGCTGTTTTAATCACTGTTTGTATGCTGTGGAGACTCGATGTGGAGTCCTGCTTGAGGTAGCTCCGGGGGCTCTGAATTTGGGCTCACCTTGGGCCCAAATACTTGCGAATAGATTGGATCCCTTCCGCCCTCTTAGGCCCTGTTTCTGTACATGTTGACCAAGGCCCATTAGCTGCTAGACAGGTTCGAACTTTTGGCAAAATATGAGAATCACATTAAGCCTTTTCTTAGTTAATTAATTGGTTTCCTACAAGCAAATTTGAGGTGAGCTGTACTAGGTAAGATATAATTATGGCCCTCATAATTTAGTAACCTGTTGGTTAGAATAATTCGAGGTGTGTTGTGCCAAACAAAATCTTAAATCGTACGGCCCTCATTTGATTCATATTTTTATCCTTAGAAATCGAGGCATGCCATTTAGCAAATTTTCATGGCCCTCGCAAAGTTGCGAATGCGTAGTTGCTTTAGGCGCGTTATTTTAATAATTTACCTTCTTAAACTCGGGTGCGCATTTATGTGACCCAAATCCAAATCTCAACAATGTTAGATAAAATATGTCAAGAGCCGCGGGTGCATTTATGTGACGTGGTTTGAGATGTATTTTAAATGACGTTGCAATTTTCCTTTAAAATAATTAAATAAAGCGGTTAGAGTTAAAATTGAACCATAGGCTAAAACATCTATTAAAATCAGATAATATGCCAATTATGATAGTTTAAGCAACCGTGCTAGAACCACGGAATCCGGGGGTGCCTAACACCTTCCCTCGGGTTAACAGAATTCCTTATTCAGAATTTCTGGTTCGCAGACTTCAAAAGGAAAGTCGAAATTTCCTCGATGTGGGATTTAAAATAAACCGGTGACTTGGGACACCAAATAAATAAACTATCCCAAGTGGCGACTCTGAATTAAATAAATAATCTCACTTCGAATAATATCACTTAAAGTGGAAAAACTCCCTTATATACTATCCTTCGGGGTGGTGTATAAAAAAGGAGGTGTGACAACGACCACTTCCATTGGGATACTGGTAAGTGGGAATTTTGACTACTTATTAATACCTTTTTGCTTTTGTTTTAGTCTAGAAGTATTGATTAATGTTCCCAAAACTAATGAAATTATGCAAATTGCAGGAATGTTGAAAGTCTGGTCTCCTATGATGAAATCTGACTCAAAGAGGAGTTTTCCCAATCACAAGGCAATAACAGGCACAGAAGCAAAGAAGTCGGTCCGCAGAAGGTTTTGAGCGGCTGTAGAAGAAATTGCGGACCGCAGAATTCCATCTGTGCCCACAAACCAAGCGAATCAACCCAACATGATTTTGACCAATGTGCGGACCGTACATGAATTTTGTGACCGCAAAATAGGGTCTGCACTGACAAATAATTCCAAGATCAGAGAGTGTGCACAAGACAAAGTCCTGGAGCCTTGCTAAAGTGCGGACAACACAAGAATTGTGCGACCGCAGAAGTTGCTTCGCAGCTGCAATCTAGAAATGTGCGGCTGCTGTGACGACCCGGCCGGTCGTCTTAAGAATTAACGCCCCGATCCCCTATTAACTGCTTCCCCTAAGTTTATTTCTGCTATTTTGGTTTGCCGGGACGTTCGGCATTGAGTTTCGGAGAGTTTTGGGATACTTAGTCCTTATATGAGAGCTTAAGTGTGGAAAAGTGATCCGTAGTCGGAACAGTGTGAAGACGACCTCAGAATGGAAATTCGATGGTTCCTTTAGCTCTGTTAGATGATTTCGGGGTTGGGAGCATGTTCGGAATGCATTTTGGAAGTCCGTAGCTCATTTAGGCTTGAAATGCCGAATGTTGAATTTTTGAAGTTTCCGGTCTGACAGTGAGTTTTTGATCTGAGGGACGAAATGGAATTCCGGAAGTTGCAGTAGCTCCGTCATGTCATTTGGGATGTGTGTGCAAAATTTCAGGTCATTCGGACGTGTTTTGGTTAGGTTTTTGATCGAAAGTGTATTTTGGTAAAATTAGAAGTTCTTAAGCTCAAATCCTTGTTTAATTCGAGTTTCCGGCGTTGTTTTAGGTGGCTTAAGGATTGGTACAAGTTTGAATGAGGTATTAGGTGTTATTGGTGTTTTTGGTTAAGGCCCCGGGGGCCTCGGGATGATTTCGGGTGGTTAACGGCAAAATTTGAGAAGTGTTGCAGCAGCTGAAGTTTTTCCCTTCTGGTATTTTTGCTTCTGCGGCTTGGGAACCGCAGAAGCGGCCCTTCGCATCGTAGAAGCGGGTTTGGGCATAGTTTTTAGGCTCCGCAGATGCGGAGGAAATCCAGCAGAAGCGGACTCGCATCTGCGAGAAAGGAACAGCAGAAGCGGAATCTTTGATTTTCATCAGAACCGCAGAAGCGGCTTAAATTCCACAGAAGCGGAACCGCATAAGCGGTTATTCGTCCGCAGAAGCGAATATTGGATCTTTAGTGAAAGTCGCAGAAGCGACTCATTTTTCGCATAAGCGGGACCGTAGAAGCGGTCCCTTGTCCGCAGAAGCGGAAATCCCTGAGCAGATATAGAAATTTTGAGGGTTAGTTTTCATAAGTTAGAAAAATCAAATTGAGCTCGGGGAAGGGCGATTTTTAGAGGGTTTTGAAGAGAAGACTATTGGGTAACGTTTCTTTAATCCCTTCTAGTTATATTTCATCTTTTTGTAGTTAAATCCATCATTAAAATTCGAAATTGGGATCAAAAATTTGAAAATTGGGTGAAACATCATAGGCTAAACTATTGGGTTTTCGAGTGGGTGTTTGACCTCCGATTTGGGAGATTTTTATATGGTTAGACTCGTGAGAGTACGGGGGTTCTGAAAATATGAAAATTATTCAATTTCGAGGCGTTGGCTTGAAGGGCATTTTGGTCATTTTACCCAATTTCACGCCGTAGCTTTGAATTTAATAGCAAAACTAGTTGGTTGCGATGTTATTCACAATATGTAATTGAATTGAATAGATTTGGGCCATTTGGAGTCAGATACTAGTGGCAAGGGCGTGATTTCTAGTTGATTTTGAGCCGGTTCGAGGTAAGTAGCTTGTCTAACCTTGTGTGGGGGACCTCTTCCCCTTAGGACATGATATTTGACATTTGAAAGCCTCGTACGTGAGGTGACGAGCGCGTACTTGAGCTAATTGTTGGAAATCCGTTTTTACTTGAAGTATTTAAATTGAGTTTTTCTTGCTTACCTGTTTATTTTGAATTGTAAGTTTGTCCTATGCTAGTTTAGAGAAGCATGTTTAGTTGACTTACTTGCTTAAGTGCTTAAACTATCTTGTTGTATTCTGTGGAGCATGTTAGGCTAGGATTTCTATTACTTGTTCTGAGTTTAGCATTTATCCTAATATGTTGGGCTGTTATTGTGTGTTTTAATTTGGGACTACGGGACAGCATCCCGGGAGATCCCCTTGTACTTGTTCTGTTCTGGATTGAGGTGCGGGATACCAAGAGATCCTCGGGATACTAAGAGATCCCTCGTGTGAATGATGAGGATACCAAGAGATCCTCGGGATACCAAGAGATCCCTCGTGTGAACGATGAGGATACCAAGAGATCCTCGGGATACCAAGAGATCCCTAGTGTATATGATGAGGATACCAAGAGATCCTCGGGATACCGAGAGATCCCCGGCTATTACTTCCTGTAGTGAGCAGTATTCCTTATATTGTTTTGTTTCTGCTTCCTATTACTGTTTCCCTTATTTATCCATTTTAGATTCTTGCTGTAGACTTTATCTATACTGTTTCCCTTAACATATTATATATTGTGTTTTACCTTAGTAGGGCCCTGACCTTTCCTCGTCACTACCCAACCGAGGTAAGGCTTGGCACTTACTGAGTACCGCTGTGGTATACTCATGCCCTTCTTGCGCATGTTTTTCATGTGCAGATCCAGGTACCTCCACTCAGGCGCACTATCCTTGAGGCGAGGAGATACACGGAGACTTCGAGGTATATCTGCCGCGTCCGCAGACCAGGAGTTTCTATTCTATTCCAGCTCTAGTACTTAGTTTATTCCTTTTCTCTCGGTTGTTTAGATATTCTGGAGTTAGAGCAGTGTACTATGTTTCTATTAGCCTGTGGTTCCCGTGAGTTTCCGGGTTTTGGGTTGAGATTTTAGACTTCCGCGATTTATTTTTGAGTTGTATATGCCAGGTGGCACTTATATTCCGTTTTCTTCTATTTTTGCTTAAGTTAATTAAGTGTTTCCGCAAGTTATATGAATTTCCGCACTGTTAGGCTTACCTAGTTGTAGGAACTAGGTGCCATCACGATATGTTCATGGAGGGTGAACTGGGGTCGTGACAGCTGCAGAATCCAAGCTCCTGTCAACTAAAGAAATCTACGGACCGCACATGGAATTGTGCGTCCGCAGAACATCCTAAGCGGCAATTTTTTCAGCAAATTTTTGCCCACTATAAATAGACGAGTTTCACAATTTTAGGTCAAGTATTGAAGCAAAAACTCTGTAAGCCATTACCCTTTTCCATTTTACGGAAGTTTGTGATTATTTTAGTGTTGTAACATTATATTTTATCATTTTAATCTTTAATTATGAGTTTAATTAGCTTTTCTCTTTATTTTCTTC
>NW_017682063.1:0-10569 GCF_001879085.1 Nicotiana attenuata | reverse complement strand
ATTAGACCCGTCAAAGATCAAAGCCATCCAAGGGCTACCACCGCCAAGGAACAAGAAAGATGTGATGAGTTTACTGGGCAGGTTGAATTACATCAGCAGGTTCATCGCCCAGCTTACAACTACTTGTGACCCCATTTTCAAGTTGTTAAAGAAAGATGTTGCGGTCAGATGGACGGACGAATGTCAAGCAGCATTTGATAAGATCAAGAAGTATTTGGCTAGCCCACCAGTGTTGGTCCCGCCAGAGCCAGGAAGGCCCCTGATCCTTTACCTGACTGTGTTAGACAATTCGTTTGGTTGTGTACTGGGGCAGCATGACATCACGGGAAGGAAAGAGCAGGCGATTTATTACCTCAGCAAGAAGTTCACATCATATGAGGTAAAATACACTCCACTCGAGAGGACGTGCTGTGCTTTAACCTGGGTAGCGCAAAAGTTGAAACACTACTTGTCAGCATATACTACCTATCTCATCTCTCGGTTGGACCCATTGAAGTATATTTTTCAAAAGCCCATGCCCACAGGGAGGCTGGCAAAATGGCAAATCCTGCTTACGGAGTTTGATATTGTCTACGTGACGCGGACCGCCATGAAAGCACAAGCATTGGCTGATCATCTGACTGAGAATCCCGTCGATGACGAATATGAGCCCCTGAAAACATACTTCCCGGACGAGGAGGTAATGCATATTGAAGAATTAGAACAGGTCGAGAAGCCTGGATGGAAACTGTTCTTTGATGGAGCTGCCAATGCCAAGGGTGTCGGGATAGGAGCTGTACTGATTTCTGAGACAGGGCAACACTACCCTGTTACTGCTCAACTCCGTTTCTATTGCACCAACAACATGGCTGAGTACGAAGCATGTATCCTGGGACTGAGACTGGCTATAGATATGGGTGTTCAAGAAATCTTGGTCATGGGTGACTCGGATCTTCTTGTACACCAGATTCAGTGAGATTGGGAAACACGGGATTTGAAGCTCATACCATACCGGCAGTGCTTGCATGAACCTTGTCAACGGTTTCAGTCAATAGATTTCAAACACATTCCAAGGATGCATAATGAGGTTGCTGACGCTTTGGCCACTTTGGCATCAATGTTGCATATTCAGGTTCGAGATCAACATGCCTATTGTAACATGGTGGAGGAAGAATTTGATGGTGAGCCATGGTTCCACGACATAAAAGAATATCTCCGGATGGGAGTATACCCGACACAGGCTACGGGGGACCAAAAGAGAGCAATTCGACGCTTGGCAAGCGGATTTTTCTTCAGTGGAGGAGTGTTGTACAAAAGAACTCCAGATCTTGGGCTATTGAGATGCATAGATGCCAGACAGGCTACAGTTATCATGGCTGAGGTACATGCGGGAGTTTGCGGCCCTCATATGAGTGGATACATATTGGCAAAGAAGATCCTCCGAGCAGGGTATTATTGGCTTACCATGGAACGAGATTGCATCAGTTTCGTGCGCAAATGTCATTAATGTCAGATACATGGAGATTTGATTCATTCTCCGCCCGCGGAATTGCATACAATGTCGGCACCATGGCCCTTCGTTGCCTGGGGAATGGATGTTATTGGACCGATTGAGCCAGCAGCATCAAATGGACATAGATTCATTTTGGTAGCTATTGATTATTTCACTAAATGGGTGGAGGCAAAAACCTTCAAATCTGTGACTAAGAAGGCAGTTGTCGATTTCGTGCATTCAAACATCATATGCCGGTTTGGGATCCCGAAAGTAATCATCACAGATAATGGTGCAAATCTCAATAGTCATTTGATGGCCGAGACATGTCAGCAGTTTAAGATCATGCACCGCAATTCCACTCCATATCGTCCTAAGGCAAATGGGGCAGTTGAAGCAGCTAACAAGAATATCAAGAAAATACTTCGGAAAATGGTCGAAGGGTCAAGGCAATGGCATGAAAAACTACCTTTTGCATTGTTGGGTTATCGCACTACTGTCCGCACTTCAATAGGATCGACCCCTTACTCATCGGTATATGGAACTGAGGCCGTAATACCCGCAGAGGTTGAGATCCCGTCCCTCCGAATCATTGCTGAGGCCGAAATTGATGATGATGAATGGGTCAAAACCCGCTTGGAACAATTGAGTCTGATTGACAAAAAACGACTGGCAGCGGTATGTCATGGTCAGTTATACCAACAGAGAATGGCTAGAGCATATAACAAGAAGGTGCGCCCACGTAAGTTTGAAGCAGGGCAGTTGGTGCTGAGACGTATCCTACCTCATTGGGCTGAGGCAAAAGGAAAGTTCGCCCCAAACTGGCAGGGGCCATTTGTTGTAACCAGAGTGTTGTCCAATGGCGCTTTATATTTGACAGATGTGGAAGGAAAATGTGTAGAAATGGCTATCAATTCTGATGCAGTCAAGAGATATTATGTATGATTTCTTTGTCTTTGTGTACTTGATTGTATTTGACATATTTTGAGATTGAAATGACGAAGGCATTTTGTTCTGCTATCTAAACACTTTACCCCTCGTTACCCCTTTGAGCCTTAAATACTTTTTTGCATACCCCTCTTTCGGAATCAATAATCAAGCTCGTAAGGCCGAGCAAAGAAGGAAATGGAGATGCAAGAGAAAAACCGAAACAAAAGAAAGAAGAAAAGGAAAAGGAAGAGAAAAGAACTAAAAAAAGGGAAGAAAAAAAAGAACAGTGAATGAAAAAAAAAAGAAAGAAAGAAAAGAAGTGAAGGGGAAAGAAAACAAAAGTGGAAGAAAAGGAAAGGTTACAACAATGAACGTAGTCGTTTGAACTACGTTTGACTTGATCCCGAAAGGGTACGTAGGCAGCCTCACTGAGGTTCAGTCATAACAAAAGAAAAATCCAAATAATCCCTGGGAAGGAAACTGGGGCAGAAGTTATGGTTGTTGCATGAGATATGATTCCGAAAGTTGTAATATTGGACCCACGTTTGAATTATTTTGAGCTTCTATACCTCTCTTTCTAAACCCATCCAAAAGCCACATTACGGTCCAAAGAAAGACCTTCTGATCAATCTTAAGAAATGTCAATACAAGCAGGTAAAGTGACTTTTGTTGGGGACAATACTCCAGTGCCAGAAAGAAAATGATGAAATGAGAGAGTCTTATTGGTGAAAACCCTCACGGGCACCATAAGGCGAAGAGAGTTTGAAAGATATTGAAATGAGAGAGTCTTATTGGTGAAAACCCTCACGGGCACTGTAAGGCGAAGTGAGTTTGAGAGATATTATTGGTGAAAACCCTCATGGGCATCGTAAGGCGAACATGAGTTTTCAGATAAGGAAGTCTGTGGTTGAAAGCTGTTTGAAACAGGGTGAAAGAAGAAGGGTTTGGGTTTTGTTAAAAATCGGGCGTGAAAGTATGAGGCAACAAATGTGGTAAGTAACAATTGATTGATTGGACAGACTAGGTTGGGATCCAAAGTGCATGGCATGATCAACGGAATCAGCCTTTCCGCTCAGATAAGTCTTGTCTTTTTCTCTTCATTACCACTCATGCATTTCCAAAGTTTTATATCCTCAAAATCCCTGAGGTCATTGCATTTCATCCTTTTGAAATCTGTCTATAAGACGTTTTAGTGTCAGTTATATTCAAAAACAAAAGAAGGGTGTCAAAGCTAACTACCAGCTTCCCAGTTGGGTGGCACAACAAGTTGGAGACATATCAAAAAGAGTAAATCATAAAGGATCAATAAAGTCAGGGGAATAATCAGACCTTTGCAAGGAAGAGGCAAGGTTCACAGGAAGGAACAGGAACACCAAACGGTGATATAAAGGAAACATGGGGGTCATCAAGATTTAAGGGTTGAAAGTCAACGGGAAATCGGGGCAAGTCAAAGCAAGTCCAGGAAGCAAGTCAGGGTGGATGTCAGAAGCGGGAGCATGGCCAACAAAGAATGCCAGCAGCTAGTCACCGTTTTACTGACAAAGCTTTCTTTGATTGAAACAGGGGCAGAAATTTTCTTCGTCGTTATTTTGAAATCAGGCGCCCACCTGGATAACAAGGGAATACTTTTTTCAAAGTTTTAGCAATCAGGCGCCCACCTGGAGAACAAGGGAATACTTTTTTCAAAGTTTTAGCAATCAGGCGCCCACCTGGAGAACAAGGGAATGCTTTTCAAGTTTTAGCAATCAGGCGCCCACCTGGATAACAAGGGAATACTTTTCAAAGTTTCAGCAATCAGGCGCCCACCTGGATAACAAGGGAATACTTTTTTCAAAGTTTTAGCAATCAGGCGCCCACCTGGAGAACAAGGGAATACTTTTTTCAAAGTTTTAGCAATCAGGCGCCCACCTGGAGAACAAGGGAATACTTTTCAAGTTTTAGCAATCAGGCGCCCACCTGGAGAACAAGGGAATACTTTTCAAAGTTCAGCAATCAGGCGCCCACCTGGATAACAAGGGAATACATATCGAGATTAAGCATCAGGCACCCACCTGGATAACAAGGGAATACATTTCATGTTTTTGCATCAGGNTGCTATCTTGGATTGTCACGCCAAGACCGTGACCTTGGCTTTGCCAGATTTACCCCGATTGGAGTGGAGAGGGACCCCAGGTCATGCCACCCGCAGTGTTATCTCATATGTGAAGGCTCGACGCATGGTCGAGAAGGGGTGTCTAGCTTATCTGGCGTATGTTCGCGATTCCAGCTCAGAGGTTCCTTCTATTGATTCTGTTCCTATTGTTCGGGAGTTCCCCGAGGTTTTCCCTTCAGACCTGCCGGGTATGCCGCCCGACAGGGATATTGATTTCTGTATTGATCTGGCCCCAGGCACGCAGCCCATTTCTATTCCGCCGTATCGCATGGCCCCGCCAGAGTTGAAGGAGTTAAAGGACCAGTTGCAAGATTTGCTAGAGAAGGGTTTTATCAGGCCTAGTGTTTCTCCTTGGGGTGCGCCGGTGTTATTTGTGAAGAAAAAGGATGGATCGATGAGGATGTGCATTGATTACCGGCAATTGAACAAAGTGACGATAAAGAACAAGTATCCACTGCCGAGGATTGATGATTTGTTTGACCAGCTTTAGGGTGCAAAGGTGTTTTCAAAGATAGACTTGAGATCTTGCTACCATCAGCTGAGGATTAGGGCATCCGATGTCCCTAAGACAGCATTCCGCACTCGGTACGGGCATTATGAGTTCCCGGTCATGTCATTTGGGTTGACCAATGCCCCAGCAGCATTCATGGAGTTGATGAACCGAGTGTTCAGGCCATATTTGGACATGTTCGTGATAGTCTTTATTGATGTATTTTGGTGTACTCCCGCAGCCAGGAGGAGCACGAGCAGCACCTCGGAGTGGTTCTTCAGACTCTAAAGGATAGTCAGTTGTATGCAAAGTTCTCGAAGTGCGAGTTCTGGTTGAGTTCGGTTGCATTCCTGGGTCATGTTGTATCAGCAGAGGGTATTCAGATGGTCGGATGAGTGAGAGGCGAGCTTTCAGAAGCTCAAGATAGCTCTGACTACGGCACCGATATTGGTTTTGCCCACAGGCTCAGGACCCTATATAGTGTATTGTGATGCTTCCCGTATTGGGCTTGGTGCGGTATTGATGCAGGATGGCAGAGTCATTGCTTATGCTTCGAGGCAGTTAAAGATCCACGAGAAGAATTATCCGGTTCATGATCTCGAGTTGGCAGCCATTGTTCATGCTCTGAAGATTTGGAGGCATTACCTATATGGTGTGACGTGTGAGGTGTACACAGTTCACAAGAGTCTGCAATACTTGTTCAAGCAAAGGAGTTGAACTTGAGGCAGCGGAGG
This sequence comes from Nicotiana attenuata, assembly GCF_001879085.1. Lineage (NCBI taxonomy): Eukaryota > Viridiplantae > Streptophyta > Magnoliopsida > Solanales > Solanaceae > Nicotiana > Nicotiana attenuata. The sequence goes on along the minus strand of NW_017682063.1, from coordinate 4,792 downwards.
TGGTTGGAGCTATTGAACGACTATGATGTTACTATTTTGTACCACCCGGGGAGAGCCAATGTGGTGGCCGATGCATTGAGTAGGAAGTCCGCCAGCATGGGTAGTCTTGCTTATGTTCCGATCAGCCAGAGACCGCTTGCTTTGGATATTCAGGCCCTGGACAATCGATTTGTGAGGTTGGACATTTCTGAGCCTAGCAGAATGTTAGCTTGTACGGTCGCTCGTTCTTCATTATTGGAGCGTATCCGTGATCGGCAGTTTGATGATCCCCATTTGTGTGTCCTGAGGGTCACGGTGCAGCGTGGAGGTGCCACGAAGGTGACATTGGATGATGATGGTGTTTTGAGGTTGCAGGGGCGAGTTTGTGTGCCCAATGTCGATGGTGTGAGCACGTGATTTTTGCCCTAAGCAGTAATTCCCAAATTTCAAATAAAGCAATTTTTTCTAGTATTTTATAATTTGTTGTGAATTTTATTCTTTGGTAATTGTTGCATTTTTATTTGTGCATTTTAATTCATATGAAAATACCAAAAATATGCATTGGCATTTAGGGATTTAATTTCACAATTTTAGTATTAATTAGTTTTTGAATAAACTATAAAGAAAATTGCAAGAAAATAGTTCATCGCATTACTAATTATTGCATTTGTTTTAAATAGAGTTATAAGTAATTCTAGGAGTTAAATAGTGTAAAAAAAATATATATACAAAAATGGATAAAAAGAAAAAAAAAAGGAAAAATTAAAAATGGTCTTCATTGGAGACCAAATTTGGGCCAAAATCAGTTAGCCCCAATAAAATTCCCACGCCCAGGCCCAAATGCTCGGCCGGTCCAGGTGCCTCTTCATCAAACGACGTCGTTTTGACGTCGTTAATCACGACCATCCATTTCCCCAGATCCAGCGGCCACAATTGGCTCTCAAAATGTAATAAAAATGTAATAATTTTTATACAAAATGTAACGACAACTCCCGTCTTCCTCGTACAAACCTTAACCCCGCCTTCCTCCACCGTCCTCCGCCCTAGCCCCACCGCCCTCCGCCCTCCGCCTCCGGCCGAAAATCGTCGCCGCCGGCGGCGATGCTCCGATGACCACCAAAAATACACCATTGAATCCCCTCGTCTTCCCCTGTCCAACCATGCCCTCAGCTCCCCTCGAATCATAGCCAGTCGTCTCAAATATTCCATCAAAGTTTCCGGCCAAGTTGCAAACTCACCCAAACTGGCCCAAATTCGTACCAAATGTCCCTTATCCCTCCCCCATCATTAATCCCTAACCAAAACCTTACGAATCTTGCCAGAGCTTCTCGAATTTCAGATCTTAGAACCGGCAGAACCCTAGCTCAGAAATTTTAGGGATTTTGGACCGTNGCCTGTGAGACCAACAAAACGACGTAGTATAGGAAGCATACTACGTCGTTTTGAGTTAAATACCAAATCAAATCCAGGTCGTCTACCCACTCTAATCCAACGGCCCAGTTTTAATCTCGTATTTTAGATATAAGTGTCCGAAATCTTCAGAAAAGTTTGAGACCAAAATCATCCTCCTCGTACCTCCCCTGTAACGCCAGCGTTACCACCACCCTCCTCCGCCCTAGCCCCACCATCTGCCACCGTCCCTCCGCCGTCCGCCGCCGGCCGGAAATCGTCGCCGCCGGCGGCGATGCTCCGATGACCACCAAAATTACACCCCAGATTCCCCTTCCCTTCCTTTACCTGAATCCACTGTCCGTTGCCCTCAAATCTTACCAGAACTCGTCAAATATCCGTTCGAAGTTTTCCGGCCAAGTCGCCGGTTATGCCAAACGGCCCCAAATTAATACCATGGGACCGCCTTGACCTCCTCTATCCAACCCCCAAAACCACGTGTCTCAAATATGGCCAGAATTGCCCAAATATCCGATCAAAATCCGGCAGAACCCTAAATTAGAAAATCTTGGGGATTTTCGACCATAACTTCCCTAATCATGTATGTTCTTTTGGAAAACACACGATTAGGGATGTTACGCGTCAAGAATCCCGGAAGATTCAAACAAATGACCGGTCAGAGCTCACCCCATAGTCAGTCAAGTGCTCAAGCTAAGTAAGTTTTCCTCGTTCTCCTTCGTTAGTCTTTTCCTTTTGACTGACACTTCCTCTTGAGCAATCAATTTAGGGCTTGAGTTTATTTCTCCTCATTTTTTGGTTGAACCAGTGGTCAAATAGATTAGCCTGTTCTTATTTGTTATTCTTCATTGTCTTTTAATTAATAATAAGAATTGGGTCGTTTGTCAATTTAGTTGTGACTGAGTTCTTTAGGATTAGGATTAATCATGCTTAGGATTTAGTTTAGGTTTTGAGTTGCTTAAATCTTCTCCAGGCTTCATGAATAAGTTGTTCTATTAGCTGTGTGTGTCGAATCTGTGTGCTTACAGTTTTAATCAATACTATGATTTGTTATTAGTGGTCGTTAATCCAAAAATCAGTAGTCATTTGAATTTAGGATTCACGATTGGATTGGTGGTTGGTTAATTTGCAGAAATAGTTATTTGAACCAAGGTCAGTTAGAAAGTGTAGTGTAGTTAATATAGGCTAGTAATTTCAGGAGGTTCAAAGGTTAGTTTAGGCATAGGAAAAGGGTACTTTCATCAGATTTGGTAATTTTTAAAGGGGGTAAGGATAGAATAGGGATTGTAACAAGTATAGAACCTTCTAGGATGGACTATAGTGTAGGTTCTAATAAACTTAAGGTAGTTGCTTGTGTAACAAGTCAGAAAATAAAGGGTAAACACTGAAATTAGAATAGGGACTAAGGGGTAAAAGGAAAAATCTGAAATTGGACCCAAGTTCACCTATAAATAGGCATTCATTTGCCTTGATTCACAAGTTTAGAGGCCTAAAATTGACCCCCCCCCCCCCCCCAAAGTATTGACAGATTTGAAGTCTGAAATTCAAAAACAAATATAATTCAAAAACCACAAACAAAAACAGTAGAAAAATCCAAAAAAATGGGTACTGTTCTATTGGGACTCTCTCAGATCAAGTTTGAATTTCATTTGTAGATCAAATTTCAGTGCAACAGAAGGTTAAGAATGGTTTGAGTATCTTCTAGACCTTGTTTGGTTCAAGTTCAGGGATTTTTGGGTTGATTTCGAGTGTATTTTGATCCAATCATATCTGGTTTTCATCTGCTTTTGGTGTTTAATCTGCTGCTAGTCACTCCTGGGTTTGCTGTGGTATTTTTGGATCTGAAAGTGATCTAGTTGCTTTGGATTTGGGCTGCTGTTCATTACTGCCTTAGCTGACCTCTCCTCCTCCATTTCTATTTTATTTCCAGGTACATATTCTCGAGACTGACTTGATGTATAGTTGAGTTGGAACATTGAAATGAAGGCTCATGGTTTACCTCTTGAGATGTGTGTGTTCAAGTTGTCTTGCTAGGATAAATACTCATGGGTTTGCATTTGTTAAGCTTGCTTTAAATTTGTGTTTACATTGTAAACCCTGGACTGTATAACTGGACTGTATAACTGGACTGTACATATGGACTATGCAATGAGTTTTATTCTGATTAAAGCAATTCACATGCTAGAATCTAATGTCTACCTTCTGCGGTTAATGACATGATTGGACTGTTTAGTTTGAGCTGAAATTTGTATGAACTGTAAAAGCTATGAACGTTCATATTACTTGGTTGTAACCTTTCGTGATGATTCATGTTGGTAGGCCAATAGAGTTCGAAATAGTATTTTAAAACCGGCCAATGATAAGTGTCAAATTAGCTCTTTGGAATCTGTTAGTTTAAAATAGGATCCACGCATTAGAAATACCAAAGACCTGCGATTATCTACAAGCCTGGGCCCAAACTATAATTAAAACAAGATGCTACTAATTAGTTGCAAGTTATTTAGTGTAGATTCAGCATGTCTCACATTTAATTGATTTTGTTTTCGTATGACTTAAGGCCAGTGGCTGAGTTTTCACAATTTGAGCTTCGGCTCGTCTACACAGGCCCAGGTTTAAAGTAGTGTCTTTGTGCCCAAGTCTGGGCCAAACAAACAAGCCCAACTATGACAAGGATACTAGGTCGGGCTTGTCTCCAGGCTAGGCTGATTTTGCAATTAGCAATGTCTCCTTATTGGGCTTACTACAAGGCCCATGTCTGGACAGCAACTATTTATTGAACATTTAAGGTCTGTTTTAAGACCTGAATTCTCGTAAGGGCCTGCTTTAAGGCCCACAAATTCGAACGCTTCCTTGGGTATTTTGTTTTAGTTCAACACCTATGTGAGTATCTTGGCAATAATACATGGACATACTAATTGATTGGGGCCTTCTCTTGTTAGTAGAATACTTAATAGTGTTTCTCAAGTTTCTCAAGGTCGCTAAGCAAATAAATCGCGGGTCCCTTGACAAATGCTTAAGTTAAATATTTAGACTTCGGGATAGGTCGTTTAGCGAATTTCACGACCTTCCCCAAAACAATAAAAAACGCGTAGTGGCTTTAGGTGCGTACTTTAATAATATCACTTTCCTGAATTCGGGTGCACATTTATGTGACCCAAATCCAAATCTCAACGTAGTCAAAGTGTGTTAACAATCACGGGTGCACTGGTGCGACGTGGTTCGAGATGCATTTTCACGGCGTTGCAATTCTCATAAAAAAATAATAAAAGTGGTTTACTAATAAAAGCACATGAGTTAGAACATGTTTTGGAATCAGATAAAAGCAAATACAACAGTTGAGCGACCGTGCTAGAACCACGGAACCCGGGAATGCCTAATACCTTCTCCCGGGTTAACAGAATTCCTT
>NW_017682062.1:0-10569 GCF_001879085.1 Nicotiana attenuata | reverse complement strand
GAGAGAGAGAGAGAGAGATATTTAAAAATGTGAGAGAAAAATTGGGTATCAACACCCGGGCCGTAGGTATATTTTGGAGAAGTACCTAGCACCCTGCAATTGATCAAACAAATCGTCTATCCTTGGTAGTGGGTACTTATTTTTTATTCTGACCTTGTTACCGATAGTCAGTACATCTTTCTTTCTTACAAAGAGAACCGGTGCGCCCCAAGGCGACACACTCGGTTGAATAAAACCCTTCTCTAACAAATCCTTCAATTGTTCCTTTCGCTCCTTCAATACTGTCGGTGCCATTCTCTAGGGCGGAATAGATATAGGCTGCGTGCCTGGCATCACATCAATCCCAAAATCAATCTCCCTATCTGGCGGTATCCCAGGGAGCTCATCTGGAAAGACATCCAGAAATTCATTCACAACCGGCACAGACTCAAGTGTAGGTGCCTCAACATCGGTGTCCGTGACCCAGACCAAATAATAGATACACCCCTTGTTAATCATCTTCGTGGCCTTAAGGTAAGAAATAAACCTACCTTTTGGCACCACATTATCCCCCTTCCATTCGACCACCGGCTCATTTGGGAATTCAAGCCTCATAGTTCTAGTTCAACAATCGAGCTTGGTAAAAACATGAATAAAGCCAATCCATCCCCATTATTACATCAAAATCAACCATCCCCAATTCAATAAGATCGGCCATGGTATCCCGACCACGTACCTGTCGCGCCCCCTTTTTTCCCTCCTCGCGTCGGGAGAATAGGGTTAATGACATTTGGGTATGGGACAACTCGTTCCTTTTGGGAACTAGGTTTTGCATTTTTGAAGAGTCGCCACCTAATGATTTATGGTGCATTAGGACACCTACAAGGTTCAATTACAACTACATTTTTTGATAACCTGAGATTGGGTAAGGGCTTGAAATTATCCCAAGGGGAAGGTGTTAGGCACCCCTCAGGTTCCACTAGTGTGGTTCCCAGCCAGACAATTCTTTGTGAATTTGGTGCAATTACCATGTAAGCAGATAAGGCTCAAATAAGAGGGGATTTTGATATACAAATGCTTGAAAGTGAACAAGGTATGAAAGAGCAATTATTAAAAGGCTGATTTTTTAAAAGAAGTCATAATACTTTAAAAGCAAAGAAAGAGAGGGGAAGGGAGGAGTCCTAGGTTTATTTATAATACAGATCACATCAATGCAATACCCGGTAATCACTCCTCAAAGAGGGGCTACACGTGGTATTAGTGCACCGGTCATCATATCCATATCTACCCTTCCCACCCCGTTAAGGAACTAAAGCGCGGATTGATCTCGACCACTATTGCATGCTATTACCCGTCCCATTCCTATCAGTCCCGCAGGCACTTAGGACTACTATTTCTAAAAGGGAGGGATATTAGGCTGACTCGGGGTTTTAAAGGTGAAAAATCTAAGGCGACATACAAAACACATAGGACTGCACATTAAAAGGGGAAGCACGTAAACACTGAAGGCTCATATATACCTCCTCAAATAAAGTAATCAAATAGCATGACTCAAACAACAAGCAGGGTCTGAAAATATTTTAAGGCAAAAAGGGAGCTTAAGTTGTTGAAGCAAACCAATTTATTACATAACGCAGATAAGAAGTCCGAATCAGGCCTGCCTGCTGGTTGTAGCAAATACTAATTATCAAAAACGGGCTCAATTTTATTTATTGTTATTACCTAAGGTTTGCCTAAGTGTTTGGGACAGAATCCTATGAATATGGTATCTATTACTGATTCAGAATGCGGTGAAGCAGTGACAAACTTAAAAATGAGCGGTTTGAAATCCTATAGGCATGCTTGCTAAACCGTGTTAAGTAGGGGATTAAATTACTTGAAACTGGTTCGGAATAGACTGATTTTAGACTAGTCTCAGATTCTGCAGATGATGGCATCCATTATTGCTGGTTTTAACTCCTATAGACATGATATCTAGTGTTGCTGATTTTAATTCCTATGGACATGATATCTAGTTGAGGAAACAGGGAGGTTTTCACTTGGGAATTCCTATAGGCATGATCTCTATACATTATACTGATTTTAACCTTATAAACATAATACTCATTTATAGCCGTTTAGATCCTAGAGCATGATGTCTAAGTGGTAAAAAAAACGTGCAGAATAAAGTCCTATAGGCAGGTTATCTAGGTGTGAAACTAAACATGCAGAATTTTAAATGAACCTCTATAGGCATGGTATCTAAAATGCAGTATTGAACACATAGGATGTAAAACAGTCCTATAGGCATGCTTTCTAAATGCAGAATTGAATCATTCAAAATACAAATCTTATAGGCATGTTTTTTACCCTTGAGCATGCATAATTACCCATCCCTTTTTCACTAGCCAACCCCCCAAATGTTCATTACAAATTATTACAGACCAGTTGCTGAATTACATCAAGAAAATACATAAAAAGGGAAATTACAACCATAGGAAGCCTGATTCTGACTTCCTCTCTGAGTTATGGAACAAAATGCCTCAAATACCACTTGTTTCAAAGTCTTTCTCGGACCTGGGTGTGTCAGAGTTCCCTAAGGGTCTCAAGGGACCCCGGGCATTGCTTACACCCAGGTTCATAGAATCAGATAGAGATGAGTGCAGTGTGGAAGGGCCAGCCCTTATGTGTCCAAGTTCAGAGGGAGCTCATGGGTCCCAAGGCAAGGCTCACACAAGGGGGGCAGAACTTAAGTCTAAGAAGATAGTGGAAGTGCAGGAATGGAGTTTTAAACTGAGGGGATAAGGAGAGGGGTAAAAGGTGATTAGGGAAATAGTAATTAGTAAAATACAGAGTTAACAACTTCATACAAAGGGGTCAGGGGTTGGGAATCCATTGCAAGGGGCCTATGTACCTAGGCAGGGTCCAACTTTAGGCATGCACAGCAATAGAAGGTGCCGGCATGCCTATAAGCCAACTAGAACACACAATAACTAGAGGAAACATGGGGGTTATGATCCCATGGGGGATCAAGTTTGGGTCATGCACAGCAATGTTCAATGTTGTCAAGCCCCAAACCAACCACAGATACCAAACACATTGGGGATGGGGATTTGAGGTTCACAAGTCATGATAAGTAATTAATAGAAACATTAATTCAGAACAAAAAAGCAGACTACAACATGCTTAATAATGGAACTTGGTTACATACACACAGGAGACAAACAAGAATGAAAGAAACAGTAAAAACATGTTGTTGTTGATGTTGAAAATTAGTTAGAACATACCAGTCAAGATGCAAAATGCAGAGAAAAATGAGCAATCTTCCCACAGCCTAGCGTTGGCTTTCAGTCAGCTAGGTAAGGCAGCAATATAAGTAGCAACAAAGAAAAGAGAGAGATTTTGGTGAGGTGGGTATTTGAACTCAAGTGTTTTGTGCCTTGTGTTCGTGTGTTTGAAAGAAGAGAAGGTGGGTATTTATAGTTTTGAAAACGAGTAGAAATTAAGGTAATAAGCAAAGGCTTAATATAATCATGGAAACAATCGCAATCAGAATCAATTAACACAAGTACTTCCATTAATCAAGGAAGTACTGCTCAGACGGATACTAATCAGGCTAATTAAGGAAAGAAATCAATTTGGGGACAGATTGATTCTTGCCATATAAGAGGCAGTAAAAGTATGAAGGTAAATATTTGCGTCTAAGTACGAAAACATACTTAATTTTGGAAAAGGATTCGAGGTAAAACATCACAGTAATTAAGGAAGGGAATCAATCAATTTGCACAGACTAATAAGATTAGGGTTCATCAGAAAAACCTTTGGCAATCAATCGCAACATTGAAGGATTCAGAATCAGTCAAGCAAGGGTCATGATTCTGCACCTTAACATATAAATAGCAAGGGGAGGGACAGACATACTAGGCATGCAGGGTCAATCATATTGACAAAGAAGCAACACAAACATACAGTAAATGGTAGGGGTAAGCTAGGATTCAGCAGTAAAAGAAAATCATTCGAAGCTCAGCAATCGAGTAGGTCAAGTAGTCACATAGAATCAAAATGCAGAGAACCAAACTAACAGGTAAGAGAGTCAGAAACACGTAAAAGTCTCACATTAACAAGTGAGGAAAACCTTTTAGGAGATTAGGGTTTCAACAGTAGTCAACTTTAAAAGATGGTAAGAACTCAGAACCAGATAAGTTAAACAAGACAAAAAGATTCAAACGCAAAGAGCTTAATCGAACTAAACATGCGTATAAAATAAACCAAGAGAATTTCAGAAGCCTAGGTAAAGGCAGAACGCTTAGGGCTTTTAGCATGATGAACCAGGTAGCAGCAAACATGGACAAATTGAGTAAAATCATAAAAACACACTGAAAATCGGAAAAGAGTTTAGGAAACCCGGATTGTTAAAAATGGAGTGTCATTTTGAAATGAAAATCGAAGAACCTTCGAGAAACACTTAAATATGTTTGTAATAAGCACAGATCTAAGATCGATCTGAAAAAATCGAACAGCTCTTAGAGCTAGGGTTTCAAAGAACTCAGAGAGAGTGAGAAAGGCTTTAAAAGATACTGATCTAGCTGGAGAAGTCAAGGATCTAACTCGAGTGGCCATGGCTGGCCGGAGAACGATCAGAGATGGCCGGAGAAAGGTCATCGAGCAAAGACTGGACCAAACCCCTACAAAATCTGGTCATGAGACCACAACAACAAACACATAGAAGCCATAGGAGGCTGATACAGGTCTTAGGCGACCATGGAAAGACATAGATTAGGGTAGATTAAGGGGACGGTGGCTAGGGTTTATGGTGGTGTTGCAGAGAGAATTGAGAGAGAATGGGATTCAGGGGCGGCGATGTGTGAGAAATGAATTAGGGTAAATGGGTCGTTTGGGTTAAAAAAGGAAGGGGTAATGGGAGCCGTTAATTTAATCGATCAACGGCTGGGATCAGGTGGGGCTCCGGGTACGGGTTACGGAGATGGGTTTGGGTTGGTGTTTAATAGGAATTGGGCCAGGGTAATTAGGATTCAAATTGGGGTCCAATTTTAGGATATAATCGAAATAAAAATGGGGCTAACACTTAAATAGCCAATTTTCCTATTTGATTTATAAAAAATAATAAAATAATTTCTGGAAATAAATTGATGGTACTAAAATAATTTATAATACATAATTAATTATTTAAAAATACCAGACCTAATTTTATGAACATAAATGCAGTTAAATCTTTAAAGAGGCCAGTATTGCAATTATATGCAATTTAGCCTTTAAAAAATACTAAATAAATTTGTAAAAATATGCAAAAATTTCCTTGGCTATGTTTTAGTATAGATATAAAAGCGCAATAAGTGAATCACCAAAAAATGATAATTTTGGAAACAATTACTGCATTTTATGGATAAAAATAGAAAAATAAATAGATTTAAAAATCTTTTAAAATTAAGGAAAAGTAATGAAGTACTTGGATATATGCATATATCCATATATATGTCATTTTGAAGCTATGTCATATTAAAAATATATAGGAAAATATTTGGTGTCAACAGCTGCCCCTCTTTACCCGGGAATGATGAAAGAGTTTTCGGGTAAAGATATGATGGCCAATTTGACCGAGCGAAATGGTTTGGGAGAGGTTCAGGCCGCACCCTNAGAAATATATATATATATATATATATATATATATATATATATATATATATATATATATATATATTTCATATTTAAAATATAAAAGGGACTAGCAGAACCCAATACCGGTAATAAACCTCCTCTGTCGATTTACAGTTACGCTCGGCGCACAATAGCAAAGTCTGCAATTGTCACCGGAGTAAATGGCACGTTGCCGGAAAACGTTGCATGGCACTGTTCCGCAGAAGGAGAAGTTAATTACTCTAGAGAATGGCGTTCAGAAGGAATTATCACCTTTAACTTTTGGTAATTTTCTACCACAGAAGTATGAATCGATCGAGGAAGGAGATGAGTTAAGCAGCTCAGAGGATGAAATTCAGTTAAAGGCAGTGAAAATGGAAGAGCAATTGAATTCAACAGTAAGACAACTCCAGTATTCAGAAGTTAGCGGATTGGAGAAGCCCACGCCTACAACAGCTGATGTTGTTCGTGGAAATTGTAGCTTACAAATGGGTAATCACTTTCATATGTGCCTCTAGTTGATAGAGAAGGTAAGAAAGTGGTTAAACTATGTGCAGATGATCTGAAAACACAAGAGGAATATTGGAAAACTGCTCTGATAGGGTATGTGATTGGGGAAAATCCGTATGAAAAGGCTATGGAGAATTATGTGCTTAATGTGTGAAATTTTGTTACAAAGCCTAAGATCCTTATGTATGCTAAGGGGTACTGTATTTTTCGATTCAGTTCCATAGCGGACAGGGATCTAGTACTACAATCTGGACCTTACACATTCAGAAACAAGCCTGTGGTGCTTAGAGTCTGGGAAATTGATTTCACTTTCAACAAAGATGTGCTAAGCACAATTCCAGTGTGGGCGAGGTTCCCAGGGCTGCCGATGGAATTTTGGTCTACTGAAGCACTAAGTAAAATGGCTAGTGCTATTGGTAAGCCATTATACACTGATGGATTTACTGCTCATTATGAGAAAATTTCCTATGCTAGAGTATTAGTAGAAGTGGATGCTGCTCATATACTCCCTGATCAAATTGAAGTAGAAACCCCTTATGGCCAAATGACTCAAGACATTTAGTATGATTGGAAACCTAGCTTCTGCAATGAATGTCTAAGATTTGGACATGACTCAATGGATTGCTGGTATAATGTGAAAGAGGAGAAGAAGCAGGATCAAGGGGAAGAAGCTGAAGGAGAGGAAAGGGGGAGAAGGCAGAGGAAAAGGAAAAAGAGGCAGGGGAAGATCATAAAACAAACTTGGATTGTTAAGCAAAACCAAGAGAATGAAGATGATCAACCTACAAAAGACACTGTGGAAGTAATACAATGTATGAACAGAACAGCAGAAAAAACAGGAGGAAACGTCATATCTAGAGGTGATAAAAGAAGGGAAAGCAACATAGCTGTCAGTGTGATCATGAATGCAGGAATGGAGGGACAGAATAAAAAAGGAAAATCTGAAGCTGTCTACATTCAGAAAGAGAAAAGTGGTCATCAAGATGAGCCTAGACCACCTGATCCCTTAAAATTCAAATGATAATTGCTACATGGAACATTAGAGGGCTGAATCAAGCCCTCAAGCAAAAGGAGGTGAGAGCTCTTATTGCTAAAAATAAAATAGACATTATGGGCTGTATTGAAACTAGAGTAAAAGAGCATAAGGCCAAAAAAGTGCAGGGGAAAATAGCAAAAGGATGGAATGTATGCTGTAATTACCAATATGCTGTGAATGGTAGAATCTGGATCTTATGGAGAAACACTGTACAAATGCAGGTGTGCCACATGACAGATCAATACATTCATTGCATTGTGGAGGATACTAGAACACAGTTTAAAACTCATCTTAGTGTCATTTATGCTTAAAATGATGGCAAAAAGAGAGAAAAGTTGTGGAATGACTTGAGACAAATTAGTATACCAGATAAGGAGACTTGGATATTATCTAGTGATTTCAATAATGTCCTGAGTTCTGATGATAGGATTGGATCTCCAGTAACGACTGCTGAAGTTAAGGGATTCAAAGAAATGATTGAAGATCTGCAATTGACACCAGTGAGAGCAACAGGATGGCACTATACATGGACCAACAAGCAAGATGATGGAAGTAGAGTATATAGCAAGATTGATTGGGCCCTGGGGAACTATCAGTGGATACAACAATATGGCCATGTAGAAGCAGACTACATGAATCCCTTAGTCTCTGACCACTCCCCTATCCTTATAAAATGTGGAAAGGTCAAGCCCCTACACCCTAAGCCATTCAGATTCTATGAAAATTTTATGGAACACCCTCAGTTTGGCACTGTGATAAAGAGAGTGTGGGAGCAGAAATATGATGGTGAGCCTATGCAAAGAGTATGGGGGAAATTGAAGGAAATGAAGGAACAATTGAGGGGCATAAATGCATATATGGGATCCTATAAGCAGAAGCTGGAAAAAGAGAAGGAAAAATTGGAGATTGTTCAAAGCCAAATGAAAAGCAGGACAATGGATACACTGTTGATAGAGGAGGAAAGGCAAATATTAGAACAAATAGAGAAATGGAGCAATATAGAGGAACAACTGATCAGACAGAAAGCAAGAGCACTTTGGATTGAATGTGGTGATACTAACACTAGGTATTTCCATGCTCAATGGAAAATCAGATCCAGCCAGAACAATATCACATCCATATACACTGACACAGGTATGAAGATAACAGATGCAAAGCTAGTTGAAGGAGAATTCATAGAGGTGTTTCAGTCTTTAATGGGGGATTGTGCTACTGAATTGCCATGTGCCAATACAGAAGTGATAAAAGAGGGACCTTGTTTAACATTGGAGCAACAAAGATTACTTACTCAGCCAGTGACAAATGAGGAGATAATGGAAGCTATTAAGGACATGCCAAAGGACAAAGCACCAGGGGTTGATGGGTTTCCTGTGGAGTTCTTCACAAGAAACTGGGAAATAGTGAAGAAAGATATATTTGAAGCAGTGCAGAACTTCTTTGAAACTAACAGATTGCCCCAGATGATCAACACAACAGCCATTGCTCTAGTGCCAAAAGTAAAAGTTCCAGCAACAGTCAAAGATTACAGACCTATAGCTTGTTGTACTACTTTGTATAAGATCATATCAAAGGTACTCACAAGAAGAATCAAAGGAGTGCTGAATGGTTTGATAGATCAAGCTCAGTCTGCATTTATAGAAGGTAGAAGCATAGTGGATAACATCTTGCTAAGTCATGAGTTGTTCAAAGGTTATGCTAGAAAAGGAGTATCACCAAGATGTGTGATGAAAATAGATTTGAGGAAAGCATATGATACATTGGAGTGGAGTTTCCTGAAGCAAATTCTGATTGATATGGGATTTCCTTGTAAATTTATCACATGGATAATGGCTTGTATTACCACAGTCTCTTACTCACTGGTACTCAATGGAGGATTGACTAAACCTTTTAAAGGGAAAAGAGGGATTAGGCAGGGTGATCCTATGTCCCCTTACTTGTTTGTTATAGCAATGGAATATTTGAGTAGAGAGCTAAAGCAACTGTACAGGAATGGAGACTTCAATTTTCACCCTAAATGCAGAAAATTGAATAGTACACATGTATGCTTTGCAGATGACTTACTGATATACTGTGGAGCTGATATGACTTCTATTCAACTTCTGAATGAAGCATTTCAGAGATTTTCCAAAGCATCTGGATTGCAGGCAAACATTAGCAAGAGTGCTATATATATGGCTGGAGTGACTCAGAGGGAGAAGGAAGACATCTGCAGACACTGGGATTCACTGAAGGTAAGCTACCATTTAGATATCTAGGAGTGCCACTGGACTCAAAGAAGTTGAGTATAGGACAGTACTTGCCATTGATAGAAAAAATCACAGCAAGAATTACCTGTTGGTCAGCAAGATTATTGTCTTATACTGGGAGATGCCAGTTGATAAAATCAGTGCTCTTTGGCATTCAAACATATTGGGCACAGGTGTTCATATTTCCAAAAAAAAGTGCTGAAAATGATAGAGACAATATGCAGAACATACCTTTGGACTGGAAGTGTAACAGTGTCTAGGAAGGCCCTAATAGCTTGGGCCAATGTGTGCAAACCAATAGTTGCAGGGGACTGAATATATTAGACATCAAAGTGTGGAATAAAGCTGCAGTTACAAAGCATTTGTGGGATCTTAACAGGAAAAAGGATTGCTTGTGGATAAAATGGGTACACAGTTTTTACATAAAGAAGAAGGAGCTGGAAACAATGAATACTCCTAAGGCAGCAACATGGGTTATCAGGAAGATTTTTGACAGAAGAGAGGAGATAATTCAGCAGACACAATTGCAAGGTGATTTGACTCAAAGATTAGCTAGTGTGTGCAGCAATGGAAAATTCAAAATACAGCATTTGTATAAGAAAATGGTGCCAGAATACAGTAAAGTTGCATGGAGAGGAGTAATGCTACATCCAGGTGTGCATCCAAGATTCAGATTTATCTTATGGCTTGCAATGCAAAGAAGATTAGCAACTGTGGAAAGATTGATGAAGATAGGCATCACTGTCCCAAATGACTACACTTTCTGTAAACAAACACAGGAAACTTTCAACCATCTATACTTTGAATGCTTGATCACAAGCAGACAATGGGCTAAAATGTGTAAATGGCTGGGGTATACAAGGAAAATAGGAGACTGGGAATGTGAATTGAAGTGGATCAGTACTATAGCAAAGAGCAGGAAAGGTTTAAATGGCATCACTTGCTGCATTTTTGCTATGATGGTTGCTGTGATATGGAGGGAGAGAAATAGCAGCAGATTTGAGCAAAAGAGGTATGATGAACAGCAGGTCTGCAGGGAGATGGTCCAACATGTCCATGTACGAGGAAAGAATCACAGTAGATGGAAAGAAGCATTGAAGCAGCTGGATTTTTTTCCTTGATTGTAAATACAGCATATCAGATATAGCATAGTATAGGATTTGT
>NW_017682061.1:0-10574 GCF_001879085.1 Nicotiana attenuata | reverse complement strand
TTCAGTACCTTTATTTGTAGTACTCTTAGACAGTCTGTGAAGTTGTGACACCAGTCTTGGGTAGATTTGTTATGGATTGGTATTAGCAGTATGATTAAAACTTTGCAACTTAGTCTTCCGCCTATTTAAATTCTGTTGTCATTTCAATGTTGGTTCTTAATTGTTATCGGATTAAAAATGGAAACAAGGTAAATAGTTAAACTGGCTGGCTTGCCTAGCTTTCACGAGTAGGCGCCATCACGACTCCCGAGGGTGGGAAATCCAGGTCGTGACAATAATATAGGCTACTATAAACACCCCACACTTAAACCGTTGCTAGTCCTCTAGCAACAAAGCCATACTCTATAGGCCTAATCATCACTGGGTCACTTCCCTACTCCTTATACCAAGAATAATTCCCATAGATAGACTACCTTAGCGTAACATCCTAACCTCAAGAGTGGACTCTCTCTCTAGCCACGTAATGTCCCTAACCAGCTTTCAGACTCTCAGTCAGAGGTCCAGACTTCCCTTCCCTTCATGAATCACGTGCCTACTCACCACAAAATAGACTTGCGTCATGGTCATTGTAATTCACACACTGAGGAATTCAAATACGTAATATTCTACTCACCCTCAGAAAGAAATTCTTATGCCACAAACAACACACCATAAGCTTGCCCGTAGTGTAATATTCGACTACTCGAGCTCATTTGGTCTAGAATCAAGTAGGACTTTATTTGGTTATAATGTTGGTTGCAGGACAGGTAGGATACATATGGGTATAGTGACTACACCTCCCTAAGCTCTTCAATACATCTTTCACTTTTTAGCCCATACCTTTGTCAAACCTTCATTCCACCTTTACATCATTGAGTTAAACCCCCTATCTCTTTAAGCACATTTACATCAAGAGTCACCACTTAGCAAGGAATATATATATATATATATATATATATATATATATATATATATATATATATATATATATATATATATATTTTTATATATATAAACAAGGCAANTATATATATATATATATTTATATTTTTTTTAATTCAAGTGGCTCTTATTTTCTTCTCAACACCGTGCACCTTTCTCTTATTTCATTAGCTCCACTCAAAAGCCCAACCAAACACCCCACACTTTAACTTTTCCATATTCATTACAATTCAAGTGCTTCGAAGAGGTGATAGGGTTCAAAAAGATAGACACTTCACAACTTGGGTAAGGCTTGTAATGTGGCTGCCAAAGAAACAGGATTACAGGCTCAAAGGAGTTAACTAGGATATATACAATCAGGTGGTGAAAACATATATTGATAGGTTCAACAAGGAAACGCCTATATCACTTTCCAGACCAATTAAGACTACCATTTCGCTTCATACACACAGGGCAAGTTCTAGGCATTGAGTGTTAGCATAGAATACACAAAGCCTCACTCACACATGGCACATGACTCAATTCAGTTAGGATCATCAGACACTCTGCTCAAGGTGCTTAAGCCAACTCAAGAACACACATTTTAAGGCTTTACTGCTAGAGTCAACTAATGAGCCTAAGTGTCACATTAAAGAAATCTCTATTCTTCTTCGCCCAAAGCTTCCTAAACTAATCAAAAAGAAAAAACTAAATACACCCGGTTCAAATAGAAACCCTTGGAAAAGAACCGTGGTTTAAAGAAAAACCAAGGGGGAGTTGATACACTACCTAACAGAAGAAAATCTTTTTTTTTGTTCGACTTAAGTCCCTCAAGAGACCCGTCGAGAGGTGTCCGTCTTCGGGCCAACTCGACGTTAATTAACAGCAACCAAAAATACCAAACAAGTCTATACAATTGTACAACAACAACAATCATCCCCCCACCCCACACTTGAAGATTTGGCATGTCCCCATGTCAAAGAAATTGAAGCAGAGTAAGGTAAGGGGACTTCCCTGGTGTTTAGTCCTGATCGGAGACAGTGCCAGGGTCAAGGTGACACGCTCGACCCAAAGCACACAGCCATCCTATGATTTCCTTTTCCGATTTAGCGTTTTGGGTGGCCAAAGCATCAACTCGCGTCCCCAAGTCTGCGACAGTGGTACGCATTCCTGCTATCTCCTGCTCTAAGGCTGCTAACCGGACCCGACCAACCACATATGGTCCTGCAGCTTCTGCAACCGGCGCATGGGTGGGCGGCTCGGCTTCCGCTTCCTCCTGCTCATCCTCTCCCTCCTCAGATGCATCTGAGTCATCACTATCATCACCACCAGGTTCCACAGGCTCCTTCCCAGTAGTCACCTTATCAGCTCGAAACTTTGCCTCTCTCGGCACTATTCCATCCACACTCAAATTTTCCGGCACCCGGGCTGCCCGGCAAAGCTTAGTGACTAGGGAAGAGAAGAAGAAACCATACCTCTTCACCGGACAATGTGTAAACATCTCCTCGTGAATAAGCTTGGCTACGTCAAAGTTATGACCATTTATAAAGCACCAAATTAATACTGCTCGAGGGGCATTCACTTTCGTGGTGTTGGAGGACGGGAGCAGGCGGTTGTTGATGACATACAGCCAGCACTTCCCTTCAAAGGTGAGTGCCGCTGAATGGTACTTACGCCCATATTTCATCCACACAATCTCCTTGCCTGGCACACAAATTGTTTCAAAGAATAGCTCCCACTGAGTGTATTTTCTGCCATAGGCTTCATAAAAATCCTCCATTTCCGCCACAGGTGCGGGCAACCGGTATATTCTCCGAATAGCCTCGACAGAGGCATCCACAGCCTTCTTGCGCACTGTTACTACACCATTCACGTGTTCTTTAACGTTGGCGTAGAACTCGCGCACAACATCAAATTCCCATCATCTGGTTCTTCAAAGAAAATATGTAGCCCACGCCTGACCAGCTCATTGTACAAGTTGGGACAGCCATGGTGGAGTGACCCGATATCCATGCCCTTCTCCGGTATTGGTTTCTTGGGAGCCTTATCAGCAAAACGGTCCTGAGCTGCGGGGGAGATGAACCGGTTACTATCATAAGGACGAGCAGGAGCTGAAGCGCGCGCCCTGGAGGATCCAGCTTGGCCACTGGATGAAGCACCTGTTATTCGGCGTTTCCTGGAAGGTGCCATAGTACCTGAAAGAAGAATAGCATTAGCACAGCACAAAAAATGTGACTCAACTGCTGTTACTCAGACTTCACCCGCACAATTGGTCACAATCACCATTGACACTCACTGTGGCATTTTAACAAACACGTTGTGGGCATCATTCACCAGAGCCCCCAATTAATCATGTTGTAACCCAATTACCACCACAAGTTCCCCAAATTCACCCAACTAAGGTAAGAGATACAACTCCACAAATACCGCCACCCACAAGCACTACGTATACACTACAAATTACTTCTAAGAAAAGAGAAGAAAAACTACTACATAATCAAGAATTCAAAAGAAAACCCAAAAAGAAAACCTTACCTGAAGTGGGAGGAGATTGTGAGAAGTGAAGAAGAAGAGTGGTGGGGAAGGAATTGGCGTTGAACTTTGGGGGGATTAGGGCTGAGATTATTTGGGAATAGGAAAGGGGCGTGTTTGAATGGAGAGGGAGGGCCTTAGTCGTGGGGGAAAGAAGAGGGTTTTGAGGTGTGATAGGAGAGGGGGGGGGGGGTTAGGGTTGGGGTAAACAAATTAATACAATTAAAATAACAAAATAAAAAAAATAAAAAAATAAAAAATAAAAAAATGTTAACTTATACAAAGTGGCAGGCGGAACGGTACTAGCGTGGTCCGAGCGCGGTCCGAGCGCGACGCGCTAGCAAAACAGAAGACTTGGCCATATGCGCGGTCTGAGCGCAGCCTGAAACAGAATGATTTGCCATCTGCGCGGTCCAAGCGCGGCCGCGCTCCTGGGCTTCGAGATTTTTCAATTTTTTACCTATTCCTTCAGCGTCTGATGGACTTATCACTCGCCCAAGCTCACCTGTACTGGTTAGTACTTACTAAAATCAAAAAGAACAATTCTAACTACTCTAAAGTCACTACTCATTGGGTTGCCTCCCAACCAGCGCCTTAGTTAATGTCGTGGCATGACAGTTACAACAAGTCAATGGGTTGCCTCCCATGCAGCGCCTGATTTAACATCACAGCACGACGCAGATGAGTGCATTTAAGGCTCGCTCGACCTCTGAGGTTCAGTCAGATGGATCACGGACACTTCCTTGGTTTCATCCATGCCCACATATGGTTTCAATCTTTGCCCATTGACTCTAAATGTGTGGGAATCTTTCTCTGAGGCAATCTCTATGGCACCTGAAGGGAGCACTTCGACCACCCGAAATGGTCCAGACCATCGTGACTTGAGTTTACCCCGGAATAGCCTTAATCTTGAGTTATAAAGCAACACCATGTCTCCGGGGTTGAAATTTTGCTCAACAATGTTCTTGTCGTGCAACCTCTTCATTCTCTCCTTGTATAACCTCGTGCTCTCGAAAGCAAGAAATCGGAAATCGTCTAGCTCGTGCAATTCTGTGACTCTATTTGTTTCCGCAGCCTCAATGTCCAGATTTAGCTGTTTCAATGCCCACCAAGCTCTATGTTCTAGTTCCACTGGCAAGTGACAGGCCTTCCCGAACACCAACTTGTATGGTGACATACCAATTGGTGTTTTGAAAGCGGTTCTATAGGCCCAGAGTGCATCATCTAGCTTTTTTGGCCAATCAGTTCTTGTGGCGTTCACAATCTTGGTCAACACACTCTTTATTTCTCTATTCGACACTTCGACCTGTCCACTGGTCTGAGGATGATATGGGGTTGCCACCTTGTGGCGCACATCGTACTTTGCTAGCAATTTCTCGAAGGTTCGATTGCAGAAGTGAGTGCCTTCGTCACTGATAGTTGCTCTCGGGATCCCAAAACGGGTGAATATATTCTTATTCAAAAACCTCACCACCACCCTTGCATCATTGGTGGGGAATGCTACAACTTCCACCCATTTGGACAAGTAATCTACAGCAACAAGTATGTACTTATTGCCAAAGGAGCTGACGAAGGGGCCCATGAAGTCTATCCCCCATACATCGAACACTTCAACCTCTTGAATTGGGTTCATGTGCATCTCATGGCGACGGGAGTTGTTCCCGGTTCGCTAACATTCATCACAACCCTTCACCTATTGATGTGCATCCTTAAACACGGTTGGCCAGTAGAACCCGGCTTTTAGAACTTCTGCTGCCGTCCTGACTCCTCCAAAATGTCCGCCATATGTCAATGCGTGACATGCCTGCAAAACAGAAGATTGTTCTATCTCGGGACACACCTCCGGATCATATTGTCAACACAAATTCTAAACAGATAAGGTTCATCCCAGTAATACATGCGGCAGTCACAGTAAAACTTTTTCTTTTGCACGGAGGAAAGGTCATAGGCAACTATACCGCTTGCCTGGTAATTTGCAATGTCTGTATACCATGGAACTTCCTCAAGGCTTGTGGTGAGTAGCTGCTCGTCTGGAAAGGTTTCCAGAATATCCTCTGCCTCAACTGAGTTTTCAGCTCCTTCAAGTCGTGATAGATGATCAGCGACCTGGTTTTTCGTGCCCTTACGATCACGAATCTCCAGGTCGAACTCTTGTAGTAGCAGCACCTAACGAATCAGGCGCGGTTTGGACTCCTTCTTTTCAATCAAGTACCTGAGAGCAGCATGATCAATATATACAATTACCTTAGAAATCAAGTATGATCTGAACTTGTCGAATGCGAACACCACAGCCAGCATCTCCTTTTAAGTCACAATGTAGTTCAGTTGGGCTCCACTCAACGTTCTACTGGCGTAGTAAATTGGGTGCATTATCTTATCTCTCCGCTGTCCTAACACTGCCCCCACTGCATAGTCACTGGAGTCACACATGAGTTCGAATGGTTGCTCCTAGTAGGGGGAAACAATGATGGGTGTTGTGACTAGCCTCTTTTTCAACTCCTTGAATGCTACCCTGCAATCATCAGAAAACACGAAAGGGTGATCTTTTTCTAACAACTTACACAGAGGGTTGGCAATTTTTGAGAAGTCTTTGATGAATCTCCGGTAGAAACCGGCATGCCCGAGGAAGCTCCTGATTGCCTTGACTGATGTGGGGGGTGGCAGCTTTGCTATCACATCAACTTTAGCACGATCCACCTCGATTCCCTTGCTTGATACCAGGTGTCCCAAGACTATACCCTCTTGTACCATGAAATGGCACTTTTCCCAATTAAGTACAAGGTTAGTCTCGATACACCTTTTCAACACTCGGGTCAGGTTTGTAAGGCACTCATCGAATGAGTTTCCTACCACTGAGAAATCATCCATGAACACCTCCATTATGTCTTCAACCATGTCGGTGAATATGGCCATCATGCACCTTTGGAATGTGGCGGGTGCATTGCATAGGCCAAAAGGCATCCTCCGGAAGGCATAAATCCCATATGGACATGTGAACGAGGTCTTCTCTCTGTCCTCTGGTGCAATGGAGATTTGGTTGTACCCTGAGTACCCATCCAGAAAACAGAAGTGGGACCTCCCTGCCAGTCTGTCAAGCATCTGATCAATGAAGGGAAGTGGGAAGTGGTCTTTCCGGGTGGCCAGATTCAATTTCCTATAGTCCATACAAATTCTCCAGCCTGTGACGGTTCTTGTAGAGATCAGCTCATTGTTATCATTTTTGACCACCGTCATACCACCCTTCTTAGGAACACATTGCACCGGGCTAACCCAGTTGCTGTCAGAGATGGGGAAAATGATTCCCGCATCTAACCACTTAATGATCTCCTTCTTCACCACTTCCTTCATGTTGGGGTTCAGCCTTCTTTGGTGCTCCCTGGAAGGTTTGTGCCCCTCTTCCAGCAGAATTTTATGCATATAATATGCCGGGTTGATCCCCTTAATGTCTGCCATGGTCCACTCAATGGCAGTCTTGCACTCCTTGAGTACCTGCAAAAGCTGTTGTGCCTGCACATCTAACAAACTAGATGAGATAATAACAGGTAATGTGGAGTTAGGTCCTAGGAACGCATACCTGAGATGGGCGGGCAGTGGCTTCAACTCTAGCTTTGGTGGTTCTTTTATGGATGGCTTGGCTGGAGGAGTTTCTCTTTTTTCTAAGTGCAGGGGCTCAAATTCAAGTGATCTCTCCCAAAAGCCTTTGCCCTCAAGAGCCAGCACCCATTCTGCCAATTCTTCCCCATTCACCTCATCTAAATTCATAAGACATGCATCAAGAGGATCCTCAATAGTCAATGTCTCATCATCCTCTTCCACGATTACATCCACGGCATCAATAAGAGAACAATTGGCGAATTCACTTGGTCGCCTCATTGATTTCTGCACGTTGAATGTTATCTCCTCATCGTTCAACCTCATCTTGAGCTCCCCAGTTTCACAATCAATGAGGGCTCGCCCTGTGGCCAAGAACGGCCTTCCCAAAATTATGGGAATTTCTTCATCCACTCTACAATCCAGAATCACAAAATCTGCAGGGAACACAAATTTCCCTACCTGTATCAACACGTCATCCAAAATACCTGAGGGTCTTTTCACAGTTCTGTCAGCCAGCTGCAACAACATAGACGTGGGTCTAGCTCTTCCAATCCCCAACCTCTTATAGATCGCCAGGGGCATAAGATTTATGCTAGCCCCCAAATCACAAAGTGCCTTGGCAAAGGCAAAGTTACCAATGGTGCAGGGAATTGTGAAACTCCCTGGATCAGACAACTTTTCAGCAACTGGTCTAGTCACCACAGCACTGCAGGTCTGAGTTAGAGTCACTGTGGCCAAGTCTTGGAAGTCGAATTTTCGGGACATCAAATCCTTCATCATTTTTGCATAACCAGGCATCTCCTTCAAAGCATCAACCAATGGAATATTTACCTGAATTTGTTTCAACATCTCCAAGAATTTCTTGTATTGTTCATCTTTCTGGTATTTGGCCAGCCTCTGTGGGAATGGTGCTGGAGGTCTCTTCTTCCCAGTGATTTGGGTTTTCTTTTTGTCAGACACCACCTCAACTACCAGTTCCTGGGCTGTCTCAGCCTCAATCTGTGTGTTGGTTTCTTCCTGGGCAGGCTGTATTGTCACCTCTGTCAGTTTTGCTAAATTATCTAGCTCAATGGGCACTGGTACAAGTGTCTCAGCCTGTCTGCTTTCTTGAGCCCTCTCTTGCTCCAAGTCTAGGTCTTTGCCATTACATAGACTCACTGCCATCAGCTGCTTTGGGCCTTGATCTTTTGGATTTACCTGAGTGTCTGCAGGCAATGTCCCATGAGGACGATTATTCAAAGACATCGAGATCTGGCCCATTTGCACTTCAATATTCTTTATGGTTGACTCATGTGCATCTACTCTTTCACTCATTTTCGCATTTGACCCAATAACCTGCTGCATCATTGCCTCGAGTCTAGCAACCCATCTTCCTGTCTCCCACCATGTTGCTGCTGAGGAGGATGATAACCCTGCTGCTGATTTTGGTTGTTGTACCCCTGTGGCCTTTGATAGGGCTCACATTATCGTGAGGTCGCATGGCTCCCATATTTCCATTGTTGTATTGCGGCTGGACTGGCCTGTATGGCTGATTCTGTTGGCCCCAATTCTGACCACCCTGTCTTTGACCCCCATAATTAGACACATAATTCATGTTCTCAGGGTAGTGATGATGATCACTTTCCGCATTCCACTGGCTACCAATTGGCTGACTAATGCAAGATGTGCATAAGCCCCCATTGGTTGTATCTACAATGTGCACCTACTGCTTCTGCCCTGACTCTTTCACCTTTTTGGTGAGTATGCTCATTTGTGTCATTAAGGTGGCCATATTCTCAGCAAAAGTGTTGGCTGGATCTAAGGCCACTGAGTGAACTACTGGAGTGATTGGTGCATTCCTGGTTGTCCACCCCGAATTTTGTGTCATCTTGTCAAGCAGGATCTGGCTTTCTCTCCATGATTTGCTCAAGAATGCTCCACCAGCTGAAGCATCAACATTAGCCTTCACGCTATCTGTCAGACCCATGTAAAACCGCTGCCCCAACATCTGCTCTAGAATACCGTGGTGCGGACATATAACCAACATCCCTTTGAATCGTTCCCATGTTTCTTGTAGTGTTTCCATTGGTTTCTGTTTGAAGCTCAAAATTTCATCAATTTGCTGAGCAGTCTTGTTGGGTGAATGAAACTTACTCACAAATTGCTTGACTAACTCCTCCCAAGTCGTGATGGAATTAATAGGGAGTGAATTAAGCCAAGTCTGGGCAGCTCCTGTCATTGAGAATGGAAACAACAACAGCTTTATTGCTTCCTGAGTTACGTTGGGCTGCCTTTGAGTTTTGCAGATTGACAGGAAATTCTTCAAGTGCTGTTGAGGATCTTCAATGTATGACCCCGAAAATAGTCCCTTATTTTCCAGCAAGTGCAGCATGTTGTTTGTGATTTGAAAAGATTCAGCCTGTATCTGAGGGACTACTATCACTGTGGCCAAATTCTGTGCTGTGGGTTGCGCCCAGTCATATAGAGCAGCCTCTGGCACAAGAGGCTCCACTACCTGCACAGCCGGGTCTACCACGTTATCACCCCATGTCTGGTTCAGGTTGCTCAGTTGATTGTTGTTGTTTGTTTTTCCGGTTGGCCCGATTCAAGGCCTTGAAAACTTTCTCGGGATCTGATAATGCTTCAAACACTTCACCAGTTCTCGATGAGTTTCTAGGCATGCACTTGTACAACCAAGTTAGCAAACGTTAAAATTTCAATGTATGGATTGAAAATGAAGAAAATTGACTACACTAAGAATTTTTGTATTTCTTTCAACTGTAATTGATAACACCGTTAATTCCCCGGCAACGGCGCCAAAATTTGATCACGCCCAACTATGCCTTATAAAAAGGACAAGCGGTCGTTGCAAATATAATCCGGGTATTTAGCCCAGAGTCGAATCCCACAGGGAATTAACCTACCAATTACTTTTGTCAGACTCACTAAATTCTCCGTAATCAACTTCCCAGATATTTTGAATAACAATTGGTGATATTTTTACTAACTATAACTGAATAAAGTTAAGTAAACTAAAAGCTAACTATGATTGAGTTGTAAACAAATAAGAGAAGGATCTAAGGTTGTGATTTCCCCTATTGATGGAATCCCTTCCTGTTATGTTTCGTATAGATTTGCCTAATCGTCTCTATCGATCATGAGCACTCTTACTACCGTAAATCTCTCCCGAGTAATTACGACAATTTACTAGACGCACTCTCCCGAGATACGCTAGCTAGCTTTTATTACAGCTCACTTAGATCACACCCAAAGCTTCGTTATCCCTAATCCCACCTTTAAACCCTCGGTTATTGATTCTTCATATACTTTGGGAGTGGTGTTGTTCAACAACTACCTAAATATGCACTCTCTCCCGAGTAATACATACTAAATAGGCACAGCTAATTGAGGATCCTATCAATTAACTACAACAAGAACGTAGTTGAACAAATAGAGATTAAACTGGGCAAACTATATTAACACAACAAGAAGTTCATCCCTCAACAGGTTCCATCAAAACCCTAGACTAAATAATTAGCTACTCATAATCGTATTCATACTAACAACAG
>NW_017682060.1:7370-10574 GCF_001879085.1 Nicotiana attenuata | reverse complement strand
ATCTATGTGCTTTTTAACTGCTTTTATTTTTATTATTATTTTTAAGAGAATTGCAACGTCGTGAAAACATGTCTCGAACCGCGTCACATAAATGCACCCGCAATTTTTGACACATTTTGACTTCGTTGAGATTTGGATTTGGGTCACATAAATGTGCACCCGAATTTAGGAAAGTAATTATTAAAATACGCGCTTAAAGAGGCTAACGCGTTATTATCTTTGGGGAAGGCCGTGAAATTCGCTAAACAGCCCATCCCGAAGTCTAAGTATTTTAACACAAACACTTATCGAGGGCCTTTGTCTAGCGAGGCTCGTCTCGTTTATTATTTGAAGGCTAGTCCTAAAGTAAACTATGATTTTCTACTTAATTTGTCTCTAATAAATGAAGAAGCCTTAATTAATCAGTGTAAACTAGCATTAAAAGGTATTATAACATGATATTAAATCAAGCAAAACTTTAATAGTCGTCATGGGATCTTCAGCAGATTGGGCTTCATAACAGCCTAAAAGGAGGAGACTCAATTGACCTCACAAGGGACAGGTTGCCTGAGGTTGGGCCCTAAACAGGTTCAGGCCCAAGTCTTATTCACCTCAAAAGTGGTCACGTTTGAGACCCTTAAATGCCCAGATTCCTTACTGACTTTTTATTTGTGATTTTGGCTGTCAACGAGCCTGATTATTGGTGAAACACACAGGCACTCATAGGCTTAGGCCCAGGTCCCCACGAGTACATAAATCTGACTGGACTTGGGTCGTTCACTAAAATATTGAGGCCCAAATGACTTGCGAATAGACTGATTTGTTAAACCAAAGAGATCCACAATTCAATTGGATTAAATGCTTATTGAAGTTACTACAAGCTAATACAAGTGTGTTCAACAATTTACAATCAGGAAGAGCAAGATAGACCTACCTAATGAACATATCGACTAGATTTTGAACATTTGCCCATGTGAGGTTGTTAAATGATGAATTAATATTAACAATTGTAAATCTAACGATCGCCTAAAAGGATTATCATTCGTGCTATGAAATCAATTCAATTAACCAAAGCTGAATGCTAACAACAATTTATTTATCACGAGCATCACTGTCAACATGAACAAATTGAACAAATTAAATCATCTACTATGCTAAGGTACAATCCAAGCAGTTTCTGATTTTTAAATTTTCCAGAACAATGCTAAACTAAGGCAAGTGCTAATTATGCTATGTCTACAGCTAGGTAACCATGAGTCAAAATAGTCCGAAATGGTCCAAATTACTACTTACACAGTCCAGTTTTAGTTCCACTATGCATACAAGAGTAACAATATGCCACTAACCAAATCACAAAAGTTTATCTAAAACATACAGAATTGTTAAAATAACAAGGCAATATCTGAATTTTGGGCTTCAATTTCATTTCATGTTTTCAAAAGGAGATGCTACATCAAACCAGTCTCGAAGTGTAACTAGAATTAGAAAGGAATAGGAAATGAGAGAAGTCAGCAGCAATAGCAGGACTCAACAACAATTCAGGAACAATTTCAGAAATCCAGCAATGGATCAATCAACGCAGCAACATCAAGAGCAATTTCGAATCAAAATAACTTCTCAAACACCCAGAACCATTTCAGCAATCAAAAACCCACTAAACTGACCCAAAACTGACTTGTTCGAACTCAAAACTCAATCGAAATCAAACCAGGAATGATTCTGAATCTCAGCTATCAGAATTTGAGCTAAGGAATGCAAATCAACCACTAAACTTGAAATCAACCTAAGAAATGAATGGAACCGTACGTTTTTTTGAATTTTCTGTAGCTTTTGTATATTTTTTTTTTTTGCGATTTTAGGATGGAAAAGAGACTTCAAAATTTCAGATCTAGAATTCGAATCTGGAAATTCAAATTTGGATTCTGGAAACTATAGCCTAGTTTTTTGGGGGAATTGTGAGGTTAAAAACTTGTTATTCAAGGCACTAGAGGCTGCCTTTTATAGGCAAAGATGAGGGCAGCCCGTAATTTTCTATTTTCCTCTTAGTCCCTATTTTATTTTTAGCTTAGTCCTCTCTTTACTGACTTGTTTCTCAAGTTAACACACTAAAATTACTGAACCTTACATTAAAGCCCTACTTTGGAAGGTCCTAGAAGATTCTAGTTCCAACTACCATGTGCCAACCAATCCTAAATATCTAAACTACCCTTGAATTCAACCTGAAATTACTGCCTAGCTTAACTAAGCCTCAACCCCTTTTTATCCCTGAAATTGTTAACCATGCTAACTATTATAACGCTTCTAACTGACCATGGTTAATTAACTACCAAACTAAGAGTTAATCAGCTATATCCAAACAACTAGACTAATTGAAACTAACTGAAATGATTATACTAAACTAAAAATATTAACGGAAATGAACACAATTATACTAAACTAACAAATTTAACCATGAACCATTATACTAAACTAACAGATTTAACCATGAATGACAATTAAGCTAGCAATATTAGAAACAGAATTTAATCATCCCTTATACTAAATCAGAAAATTGAAGTGATGTCTACTGAATTAAAAGCTAATAATCACAAAACAACAATTAAACTAAAACCTAAACTTAAATTGAACTAAACTAAGATGGATTAACTCGAGTGATTGACTATTGTGACCCGGGACGAACCCAAATAAGCACAGAAGAATGGCAAACAAATAAAACTATACTCAAATTGATTAAAACAATTAATTAATTAAAAAGAACACTAAGAACGCCTAAGGAAAACTTACCGGCCATTTTTCGGATTTAAGATTTGACTGACTCCAATGAGATTCGAGGGCCAATGACGGTGGATTCATCACGAGGGAAGCAAGGAGGCCATGTGGTATCAATTTGGTGTAGTTTGGAGAAGCTAGGGTTTTGGCCGGAACTTCAAATTGATATTCGAGAAGTTCCGGCTATATTCGAGGAAAACTGGGGCTGGATATGGGGAGAGGAAGAGGAGAGGAACCTAGGGTGTTAATTTGGGCGGGATTGGGTCACCTAGGGTTTTGGCCGGAGAATTTCGATTCAAGATTCGAACCGTTCGGCTGGGATTTGAGTGAAATTATGGCAAGATATGGAAAGAGGATATGGAGAGGCATCTGTGGTGTAAATTTGGGCTTTATTGGGGAATCGCCGCCGGCGGAGGCGATTTCCGGCCGGCGGCGGACGGTGGCGGAACAGGAGTA
>NW_017682060.1:0-7159 GCF_001879085.1 Nicotiana attenuata | reverse complement strand
TGATTTAGGCGTGGTTATTTTATTTTGGGCTTAACAATTTGGCCCAAATTCGGGTAATTTAGAAGACAGCCTTCTTTTCCTTTATTTTTTTGTGTTTTCATTTTGTATTTATATTTTTTCTGATTTTATTAAAATGCAAAATTAAAATAGAGACCTAATTTATTTCCAAAATTAAGCTAACTAATTCTAAAAAATTAATTAAGTCCTATTTAAAGTAAACTCAAGACAAATTCAATAATTAACAATTAAAAATGCAAAAATGGACTATTTTTGTTATTTTCTTTAAATTTTGTTCTAAAAATCACTTAACCACTAAATAATCCTAAAATATGAAATTAGACCCTAAATGCAAATGTCATGCGTATTTTTTTTTTAATATTTTTCATATGAATTGAAATGCACAAATAAAATGCAAACAATTAGCAGAAAATAACACAAAATTCACAAAAGTGTAAAATAATGAAAGAAAAATTATTTTGTTTGAATTTTTGGGAATAATTCATATATAGGGCAAAAATCACGTGCTTACAGCTGCCCCTCTTTGCTCGGAAACATGAAGAGTTTTCGGGCAAAGATAAGTGAGCAAATACGAGCGATTTTTGCCCGTTTGAATATTCCGTGTGAAGCATTTTTGAAAGAGTTGACCGCACCCTGCTTCGGAGGTTGCCTACATATCCTTGGCTAAAAAGGAATCAGGTCAGTGTAGTTCAGGAAGGTTTGGTAGCTGGGACTACCAGGAGCTGTGATTTCACTGTTGTTGCTGCTGCTACTGCTCGCTGACCTCCTTATTACACCGTGTCAAAATAAAAAGAAGCTAGCCTAAGCTATGATCTATGAATTACAAAAAGGTCCTATCTATGTCTTCAAACTTGCTCTTGTGTTGCCTTGAACTTGTATTCTTCCGATGGAATCCTTGCGTTGTTGCCTTGAATTGTGATGGAGATGTTTCGCTATTCCTCCGAGTGATGCTTGACTGCTGAAATTTGAAATATATGCCTCTATTCTCCAGGCGGGCTCCTGATTGCTGAACTTGAAAAGTATTCCCTTGTTCTCCAGGTGGGCTCCTGACTGCAACAAAATAGACAAAACAAAGAAAATTTTCTGCCCCAGTTTTGCATTAGGAAGATTTGTGAGTTTGTTAGCAAAATGTAGATCACCTAAGCTATTGATGATGAGAGTAAAACTAAAGACTTGACTGGAATGCACGATCCTATGAGTAAAACCAAGGACATTTGACTAGCAAATTCATCAGACTAGGTCTTCTATCTTAGGAGAAAGATTCCTCAGACTAAGATTTTGATCCTAGGAGAAAGCCCACTAGACTAGGTCTTCAATCTTAGGAGAACAATTCATCAGACTAAGATTCTGATCCTAGGAGAAAGGTCATCAGACTAGGTCGTCTATCTTGGAGAAAAATTCATCAGACTAAGATTGTGATCCTAGGAGAAAATTCATCAGACTAGGTTGTCTATCTTAGGAGAACAATTCATCAGACTAAGATTTCGATTCTAGGAGAAAGTTTCATCAGACTAAGATTTTGATCCTAGGAGAAAGGTCATCAGACTAGGTCGTCTATCTTAGGAGAAAAATTCATCAGACTAAGATTGTGATCCTAGGAGAAAATTCATCAGACTAGGTTGTCTATCTTAGGAGAACAATCCATCAGACTAAGATTTTGATCCTAGGAGAAAGTTTCATCAGACTAAGATTTTGATCCTAGGAGAAAGTTCATCAAACTAGGTTTTCTATCTTAGGAGAACAATTCATCAGACTAAGATTTTGATCCTAGGAGAAAGTTCATCAGACTAGGTTTTCTATCTTAGGAGAAAGATTCATCAGACTAAGAGTTTGATCCTAGGAGAAAGTTCATCAGACTAGGTTTTTTATCTTAGGAGAAAGATTCATCAGACTAAGATTTCTATTTGGAGAAAAATCCATCAGACTAGGACTTTTCATCCTAGGAGGAAAAAAAGTGAAAAGCAATGGCAGCATTTTATGCATGCTAACAAGACAGGCAAGGGCGAAGATTTGAGAAACTTCCCTTTTGTCGGCTCTCCTTTTCTTCCTTTTTTTTTATTGAACCAACATTCTTGCACTGCTTTGTTCCTGTTTCAAACAAAGAAAACTTGTGAGTTTAAAATGTGGCGGTTAGTTTGTGGCCTTGAACTTTGAAGGCGGCTGCTTCCGCATTTGCCAAGATGACTGATTTCCACCCGAAGACCTTGCTTATTCCCGATATCCTCTACTTGTTGCATTGCATGAACTGGCATTCCCCCAACCCTTATGTCTCATATGAATCCCAAAGCACGTCTATTGCTCCTACGTCGTGTACATGGTGTTCTTTCTTTATTTAACCACTAGCCTCGGCCTTGAAGTTTATTGTTCTTTCACCCGCCTTGATAACTGATTCTCACTTGGAGACCTTGCTAACCACTTTCTTTGTTACCCTTAACGCAGAAAATACCTCTGATCTGGTCACCAAGCACCCTCCATCTGATATGTACCAAACCTTTCGTGTTTTACCGGAAATACCTTTGATCCGTTCACCCCAAACCCTTCATTTGTTGCATTGTTCATGAGTTGACAAATACCAAGCCCTTGCATTTCACAAGGATCCCAAGGCATGTAGATTGTTGCCAACTCAGTGTGCCTGCTTATGACGATTTCATATGCTGGCCAGATCCTGTTTTGTTCAATTGGAAAGCTGGTGGCAGATTTTGAAGTCATTTCTCACTTGTTATGACCGAATTGTCTCAGGATGAGGAAGTAAACAAGACGAAAGGAATAGAGTAGAGGACAATGGAAAGAGATGATTCCTAACAAGAAAACTACAACGTAGATACCTAATGGAAAGAGATGATTCCTAACAAGAAAACTACAACGTAGATACCTATCAGATATGGACACCGACTCTGATGACCTTGACATGCATCTGCAACCTATTCTGTTAAGCAAATATGATGTTCATCTCTTGTTGTACCTTTTCGCCGTGAAACTGGGCTTCAATGCTCCGCTTATCCGATTTGAATCACAATCCTTTTTCGACTTGTAGTGCCCGAAGGGTTTTCACCATCAAGCCTATCTCCTTTTGGTCTTTCTCTCACCTCACTATCGCCTTATGGTGCCTCTGAAGGTTTTCACCAATAAGACTCTCTCATTTTGTTTTCTCTCAGCTTTCATCGCCTTGTGGTACCCGTGAGGGCATTTATCATCAAGACTCTCTCATTCTTCATTTCCCTTGTTTGGACCGGAGTGTTGCCCCTGATATGGTCCACCTCTACTCGCTTGACTAGGCATTTCTCGAAGATTGATCAGAAGGTCTTTCTTTGGACCGTAATGCAGGCTTTTGGACAGGGTTAGGAAGAAAAGGTATCAAAGGCTCAAAACAAGTCAACATGGATCAAAATTACAACTTTCGGGATCAAACCTCTTGCACAACCACAACTGCTGCCCCAGTTTCTTCCTTGGGGACTTTTGGACTTTTATTTCGATGTGACTGAACCTCAGAGAGAGGCTGCCTATGTACCCTTTCTGGATCAAGTCAAACGTAGTTCAGGTCATAGAATTACTTCGTTGTTGCGAGCTTTCCTTTCTTCCACTTTTCTTTCTTTTCTTTTCATTTCTTTTCTTTTCTTTCTCTTTCTTTTTCTTTTCTTTTTCTTTTCTCTTCTTTTTTCCTTTTCTTTTCTTTTTCTTTTCTTTTTCCTTTTTCACTGTTTTTCTCTTGTTTCTCCACTTTCTTTCCCCGCTCGGGCTTACGAGTTTTATTATTGATTCCGAAAGAGGGGTATGCAAGAAAATAACCGAAGCTCAAAGGGGTAACAAAGGATAAAGTGTTTGGATAGCAGAACAAAATGCCTTCGTCATTCCAATCTCCAAAACATGCCCAGTACAAACTACACAATTAACCAAACATGGGGAAAACATACGTAACATCTTTTGATTGCACCAGAATTACTAACCATATCCACACATTTGCCTTCTACATTTGTCAATTACCTAGCACCATTGGAAAACAATCTCGGTACCATGAACGGCCCCTGTAGACTTGGGGCAAACTTGACTTTGGTTTCAAGCCGATGTGGCATGATGCATTTCCACAGTATTTCTTTATGTTCCGTCTGACCCAGTTTCACACAATTTGGGCTCGAAAAGTTTCAAAATCCCTCGACTGTCCTTACATCTTCAACATTGTCTTATTGCTTCTTTACTAAACTGACTTTTAAACCAGGCGAGAATTATGCGTGCATGTCATATCACCAGAACCAGCATGAAAAGAATTGCAAAAGGGGAAGAAAACTAAACAAAATGACTAGAAATGGCAGGAAACAGAGAATTGCATTAAACTGACGGTGAAAGAATTTGGTCAACAAAACAAACACAACAAACTGGGGTACAACCCTTAGAACAAGCCTAGACAACACTACATGAGATACTACGATCAGAGGAACTAGACAAACTAAAAGGAAAGAAGGGTTTGAGTCACAAGACAATATCCAGATTAGAACCCTGAAATAACCTGAGCAACAAAAATGACAACAAACTAAGCCACCAAAGCTCCTCTCTGGCTAAAACGTCTTTCCAATTACCAAGCACAGTATCTTAGCCACTGAGTTTCACACAAGTCTTCATCACGTTGGTCTTAGCAAACTACTTTTGGGTTTCTTATGCCGGCCCGTTCTCACGATCAACCTCTGATAACGCTGAAACCTTAGTAGCATGCGGACCTCCAAGGATCTCAGAAGAGTTCTCATGTTCCTTTTCAAAATAGATCATACGCACCATATGTGTCTCATTATGCACAGGAGATGGATTTTGGCTAGTGTTTGCTGCATCTGGACTTTCCACGACAATGTTGCCTGCATCAATAAGCTTTTGAATCGCATTCTTCAGATTCCAGCATTTCTCTATGTCATGCCCCAGGGCACCTGAGCAGTATGCGCGCCTTTGAGAAGGATCAAACTTCTTTGGAAGAGGGTTCGGCATTTTTATCTGGATCGGCTTTAACATATCCAATGTCCTTAACCTCTGGAACAGACCGGCATATGATTCTCCCCAACGGAGTGAGGGCTTTCTTCTTTCGTAACCTCTCATTCTTAAATGCTGGATTGGGCCGAAAACCTGATCCGGGGTGTGTTTGGTAAGCTCGCGGGGGTAGATGGGCATTTTGAGGAGCTGGGTACTGAGAATGTGATGTGCGACTTTGGGATTTCTGTGGAGAGAAGTAGCATCGGGGAGGGTCATCTAGTGCACAAGGATAATCACGGGACGACGTCGAGGCTGGAAGTGTTGATCAGGAAAACCTATCGGATCGTCTTTTCTGTTCCTTTTTCTTCCAACCAAGCTGACTGGAATGTTCTGAATGGCTTCCGAACAGCTCACGATTTTGCCTGACTTGATCCCTTCTTCTACTAGTTCCCCCATTTTTAACACATCATTGGAAGGCTTTCCCAAGGCCGGGATCAAATGGCTGAAGTTGGTGGGTCCCTGGGCCTGTAGAAAAAGTTTAACCATTTCTTCTTCGCTAATCGGGGACTGATTCGAGCAGCTTGTTCCCACCATCTGAGCCCAAACTCATTAAAGCTTTCCTCCAGCCTCTTTTCCATCTTAGATAACGAGGAGCGGTCTGGGATAACACTCGATTTGCATTGAAAGTATCGGACAAAGTCTTGAGCCATGTCACCCAATGTAAGCCACCTATCAACATCTTGAGGAGTATGCCAGTCTAAGGCTGCCCCAGTTAGGCTTTCACTGAAATATGCCATCATCACGTCATCTTTCTCTCCAACAATGCTCATTTTGTTGCAATACACCTTTAGTTGGTCCACCGGATCTCCACGCCCATCGTACAAGTTAAATTTTGGTACTTTGAATCCTGCGGGCAGGCGGGTGTCATGTGGCACAATCAGTTCTTTGCAAGTCATGCTACCCTGGCTTCCCACTCTTTGCTTGTCCCTTAAGGACTGTTCTGTGCTTTTCAACTTCCTGGGTATCTCATCTTGCCCTTCTCTT
Organism: Nicotiana attenuata; assembly: GCF_001879085.1. Classification (NCBI taxonomy): domain Eukaryota; kingdom Viridiplantae; phylum Streptophyta; class Magnoliopsida; order Solanales; family Solanaceae; genus Nicotiana; species Nicotiana attenuata. Next base: position 1,147 of record NW_017682060.1, on the reverse strand, counting down.
CCTGTAACCTTTTCATTTCTAGCATGAAGCTCATCCCGGGAGCTCTTTTTGTATGAATCAAGGACCTTGGGGGCAACCTCTGGGGGGTGATATTGGGCATTATGAGCTGGAGGATGAGTGGTGGAGTTACTAGGGTAGTTGGGAAAATTGTGATAAGCGGGTGCCGTGACGAGCCATTTATCATTACGATAGGTGTCAAGTGGAAGTGCAGTGATGTATGCAGCTGAGGCATCCTAACAGACCGGTAGACTTGAACCTTGTTCCTACATGACCTGATCAATTCGATCAGGCACTCGCCATCTACTTACAGTCAAGTGGCTTTCACTCCTTGACTAACATTTTCTATTCCCCTTCTTCCAGTAAATCAAGCCTTCGTAGAATACTTGACTTTTCCATGTGCAAGACCACAAAAAGTATTCCCCCCTAAAGCTCAGCTCTGCGAAGGCCTTTCGGAGATTGACCTTTCTTTCTCTTCTTCCCGGTCTGATCGGTCGAGCTCTTGTAATCGATCGCTCATATGTCTGAGGTTCTTGTTTGAAGTCATTTGTTTATCACAGAACAAGTCCCCCTCAGTCACTGCCATAGTTGACCCTCTCTTCCAGATCCTCGCTTCTATGAGCCCCCCGATCACATATTGGCACGTTCATGATGCATCATAATCAAAAGGCCGTAAAGTAAAGAAGACCTATGCATCAGTGTACTGTCATGATCACATATTAGCTCGATTTTATTGACGGGTTGAAGGCGAAGCCGCTTATTTCTTAGGGAGGCGCCCATAGAGAGGCAGGAGATGCATGAGCCGCCAGCCGGATCGACCAACAAATGATAGGCCAGAGAGATGGGCTCATTCGACTAATCAGTGATCCCGAGAATACGGAGGATCATCCGGCATTGTGTTGGGACCCTGGGTAAGGGCAGCATCCGGAGAAATCGGTGGCGGCGGGGGTGGTGCCTTCCCAGTCATCCAGGCTTGATACATGTCTGCCATGTGTTGTCTTAACATTCGCACCTCTTCAACCAACCCATTATCCTGTCCAACCAACTGCTGTCGGGCGCCGGTACCAACCAACTCAGTTCTATTGTTGTTTGCCATTGTCTTTTGTCCTTGTGTTGCAACCATTTTAAAACCCACAAACCAACCACCTTT
>NW_017682059.1:4866-10576 GCF_001879085.1 Nicotiana attenuata | reverse complement strand
AAAAGAAGCCCAATTGGAGTCCAAACCAATGGCCCAAACTAGTACTTTTAAGGCCCAAATCTACCCCAAAGGGATTTGGCCGCCCACCCTCTTATTTTTATTAGTTTTTATTAGGTTTTCTAGTATTTAGCTTAGCCTCTAAGTTAGGGTTTGCCTTGGCAGCCACCCTACCTAGTTTTAAGGACTTTTTACTCCGATAAATAGGAGTTCTTTTCATTTATTGTGGTACTTCAATATTGATTAATAATATTATACTCTGAGAGTTCTTTTGAACCTTTGTTACTTATGCTTTGAGATTTATCTTTCAACCTTACCAGTTCATAGTTCAAGGTAGTAAGATAACTTCTTTATGGTGATATCATTGATTCCTTTGTGGTATTCTTAGAAGGCAATTAATACTAGTTATTAATTGTTGTTTCAAGTTACTCGTAAAGCGGTCAAGATCCGAATCTATTGTTTTTGATTTGTTCTTAAGTAAAGGCATTTGATTTTTTCAATAAATCAAAACGTTGTTGCTTGGATCTTGCCAAGGCTATAGAACTTGCGTTCTTGGAAGTTCTTGGAATTCTTTCTCAGAATTTTCCCACATCCTTTATTTTCTGCACTTTAATTCTAGTCGTTCAATTCCTTACTATTATTGCTTCCGCATTTACTTCTTAAATTCTTACTCTAGTTTGGATTCCTGACCTTGCTGTTATCAAGTGGTATCAGAGCGGTTCTATCAAGATTTCGTTCTTGATAATTCTTGAGATTTCTTGAATACTAAGAGCAAAAAAAAAAAAATTACTGTAGCATCGTGAATAGTAACTTGAAAAAAAAAACGAAAATCACTTAAAAAAAATTGCTTTCTCTCCAAGAAATTTCTTTTGTATTTAATTTGTTTCCAAAAATTAAGGAAGGAAACAAGAAGAGGGGATCCTAGATTTCAAAGATATTCCATTTTTGTTACTCTTTCTAATCTAAATATATAGTCATTTCCTTTTTGTTCATGTCTTGTTTCAATCGAGCCTACTAGTTCTAGGATTTGGTTCTTCTTTCATTCGTTCCCCAAAAATCTATATTTTACTACTAAGAACTTCATAAGAATTGGGTTTAACTATAAATCTACAAATTATTTTGTTCAAAGGTTATTTCGAGAGGAAAAAGGCAAGTGTGTGTGAGAACAATTGAGGGAAAAGCCAATTTGTGGGATACAATTTAATTATTTCTTTTAAGATGTCGTGTACAGGTAGTGATGATGAACAAAGGGTTCTCCAAGAAGTCGAAATCAAATCAAGAAATGATTTCACCTTGCAAGCTATGCATCAACAATTCGAAAGGTGGAATTTGCAAATCCAGAAATGAGGGACACCATTGCTAAGAAAAATGATACAATAGCTGAACTTAGGAGGGGAAATAATGTTAGGTCCCAAGCTAGGAGAAATGTACCCCTTGCTCCCATCGTAAATCAAGAAAACCCTATAGATCACTTTAATGATATTGATTTTGATAGGGTGGGAAGAAATAGGAGGGGACAAAGAGGTAGAGTAGAAGATGACAACATAAGTAGTATAAAGATGAAGATGTCATCTTTCAAGGGAACAAGGGATCCAGACTTGTATCTTGATTGGGAGAAAGGTTGAAGCCATCTTTGACTGTCACAACTACTTTGAAGGTAAGAAGGTTAAACTTGTTGTTTTTGAGTTTTCTGACTATGCTGCTATTTGGTGGAAAAAGCTTACTAGGGATAGATTGCAAGAAGGACAAGCACCAATTGCTACTTGGGCTGAGATGAAGAGGGTGATGAGGAAAGATTTGTGCCATCACATTTTCAAAGAGAGCTACAACAACGTCTTCAAACATTGAAGCAAGGGTCCATGTCTGTGGATGAATACTTTAAGGCTATGGATATGGCTATGATCCAAGCTAACTGTATGGAGGAAGTAGAGGCTACAATGACTAGGTTTTTAATATTTAAATAAGGAAATAACTGATGTAGTAGAATTACAACAATATGTAACAATAGATGAGTTAGTTGATTTGTCTGTAAAGGTAGAAAAGCAAAATAAAGAAAGCAAACTAGCTCGTGGAAAGGTCGGTCAAACACCATCTCCAAGAAGCCATGGCTGAATCAAGAGATACAGAGTTCTTCTACACCTCAAGAAGACAAGGGTAAAGGAAAATTTAAGAACAAAAAGGGAGGTAAAACCTTTAACCCTAAACCTTTTACACCTTCTAGTTCTATTCAATGTCATAAATGTAACGGAAGGGGACTTATGATGCATGAATGTCCAAGTAGAAGAAACATCATTCTTAGAGAAGATGGGGGATGTGAGAGTGAAAAAAGTGAGGGAGAAGAAGAAAAGTGAGATGCGAGTGATGAAGACGATGTAAAACTGCCTCATTCTGGTATGATTATGGTGGCTAGGAAGATTATGAGTGGAGAATATGAGAGTAATAAATGTGAGAAAGAGGAGAGAGGTGTGAGTAAAGATGAAGATAAAATAGAGCTACCTTTTAATGATGGCATGATTGGGGTAGTTAGGAGGATTATGACTATCAATTTGGGAAGCAATAGTGAAGAAAAAAAGGGGAATATATTTCATACTAGGTGTGGGATAAAGGGGAAAACGTGTTCTATGGTCATTTATAGTGGTAGTTGTGCTAATGTGGTGAGTTCACACTTTGTGGAAAAACTGGGACTTGCATGCATGAAACACCCTACTCAATATAGACTCCAATGGTTAAATGATAGTGGTGAACTAAAGGTAAACAAACAATGCATGTTTTTATTCAATGTTGGTAGATATGAGGATGATATTCTTTGTGACATAATCCCTATGCAAGCTTGTCATATCTTACTGGGTCGTCCTTGGAAGTATGATAGGAATGTTTTTCATGATGGAAGGAAGAATAGATATTCTCTTGAGCTTAATGGCAGGAAATTTACTCTTGCACCTTTATCTCCTTCTCAGGTGTTTGAAGATTAGAAGAGATTAAGGGAAACAATGGGAAAACCAAGGGAAGGGATAAAAAGTGAGCTTGAGGGAAAAGAAAAGAAAGGTGGCCAAGAGTTAGAAAGAAAGAGAGATGGCCTAGAGAAAGAGAGAGAGGGTAGCAATTTGAGAGAAGAGATAAAAAAGGGTTTGAGTGAAAAAATAGAAGGTCTTGGTGAGGGGAAAGAGGCTAAGGAATGGAAAAAAGAGAGTTTCTATATAAAAGCCAAAGAGTATTTAAATGCAAGAAAAGAGGGGTTGCCCATAATACTACTTACTTACAAAGAAGCTTTGATTAATTCTGAGTTACTAACTTCTTGTTTTCCAAATAGTATTTCTTCTCTTTTGCAGGATTTGAAGATGTCTTTCCTAAAGATATTCCTAATGGATTGCCACCTTTATGTGGCATTGAGCATAAAATTGATTTTGTGCCTGGATCCCAAATCCCAAATAGGCTTGCTTATAGGAGTAATCCAGAAGAGACAAAATAGCTTCAATGGCAAGTGGAGGAGTTGCTTGAGAAAGGCTTTGTGAGAGAGAGCATGTGCCTTTGCTCTGTTCCCATCCTATTGGTACCCAAAGGATAGAGCTTTGAGGATGTGCATGGATTGTAGAGCAATCAACAAGATAACGGTAAAGTATCGCCATCCTATTCCTCGTCTTGATGACATGTTGGATCAATTATATGGATCCAAAATCTTTTCTAAAATTGATCTAAAAAGTGGTTACCATCAGATTCGAATGAATCTTGGAGATGAATGGAAAACTGCTTTTAAGACCAAATATGGGCTTTATGAGTGGTTAGTTATGCCTTTTGGCTTGACTAATGCACCTAGCACTTTCATGAGATTAATGAATCATATCTTTAAGGATTTTCATGGAAAAATTGTTGTGGTGTACTTTGATGATATCTTGATATTTTCTAACACTTTAGAGGAGCATGTAGAACACCTAAAACAAGTTTTTGAAGTTCTTAGAAAGCAACTTTTATTTGCTAATCTTAAAAAGTATACTTTTTGTGTGGATCGTGTGATTTTCTTGAGTTTTGTAGTTAGTTCTAAAGGAGTTGAGGTTGATGAAGAGAAAATCAAAGCAATAAAGGAATGGCTAAACCAAAAAGTGTAACTAAGGTTAGGAGTTTTCATGGACTTGCAAGTTTTTATAGGAGGTTTGTGAGAGACTTTAGCACCATTGCTTCTCCTTTAGCTGAAGTTATTAAAAAGGATAAGATTTTACATGGGGAAAAGAACAAGATGATGCTTTTAAATTGTTGAAAGAAAAGTTATGTTCTGCTCCTTTGTTATAATTGCCTGATTTTTCTAAATCTTTTGAAATTGAATGTGATGCTTCTGGCAAAGGAATATGTGCTGTTTTGATGCAAGATTCTAAACCTATTGCCTACTTTAGTGAGAAATTGAGTGGATCCACATTGAACTATTTCACTTATGACAAGGAGATATATGCTTTGGTAAGGGCTTTAGCCACATGGCAACATTACTTGTGGCCAAGAGAGTTTGTCATTAAAACTGACCATAAATCCTTGAAGTACTTGAAGAGTCAAGGTAAGCATAGTAGGAGGCATACTAAGTGGGTTGAGTTCATCAAAACTTTTCCTTATGTAATTTCTTACAAACAAGGGAAAGAGAATGTTGTCGCTGATGCACTTTCAAGAAGGTATGTCTTAGTTTCTACTCTGACTTCTAAATTGATGGGTTTTGATCAAATCAAGGGATTTTATGCCAATGACGTTGATTTTGGCAAGATTTTTGCAGATTGTAAGTTGGGTCCTTTTGAGAGGTTTAATCTTCCAGATGGGTTTCTTTTTTAAAAAATAATTTGTGTATTCCTAATTGCTCTTGACGTGAAGTATTTGTAAGGGAAGCATATTTTGGAGGCCATATGGACTACTTTGGAGTCCCAAAGACACTACACATACTTGCTGAAAATTTCTTTTGGCCTGACATGAGAAAAGATGTTGAAAAAGTATGTGCACAATGTTTGGAATGTAAATAAGCTAACTTTAAAGTGTTACCTCATGGTCTTTACACGCCATTACCTGTTCTTACTTCACCTTGGATTGATATTTCTATGGATTTTGTGTTAGGTTTGCCTAGAACAAGGTATGGTAAGGATAGTATATTTGTTGTGGTAGATAGGTTCTCCAAAATAGTGATGTGTGGAGTATTGACTTCATGGGTCCTTTTGTGAGTTCTTGTGGAAACACCTACATCTTTGTCGCGGTGGATTATGTGTCCAAACGGGTGAGGTCGTTTCTCTACCCGACAATGAGGCGAGAAGTGTGGTGGCGTTCTTGAAGAAGAATATTTTCACAAGGTTTGACACACCGCGGGCTATTATAAGCGATGGGGGGTCAAATTTTTGCAGCAAGTCTTTTGACACTTTACTTAGTAAGTATGGTGTTACTCATAAAGTCTCAACTCCCTATCATCCATAAGCTAGCGGTCAAGTGAATGTTTCCAACCGGGAGATAAAGAGTATTTTGTCCAAAACAGTGAATATTAATCGGACGGATTGGTCCAAGAAGTTTGATGATGCATTATGGGCTTACAAGATGGCTTACAAAACACCTATCGAAATGTTGCCATACCGGTTGGTGTTTCGGGAAAGCTTGTCACCTTACTGGTGGAAACTTGAGCACTAAGGCCATCTGGGCTCTTAAAAGAAGTTGAATCTCGATTTGGATGTAGCCGCTAAACTTGAAGGGTTAGCACATT
>NW_017682059.1:0-691 GCF_001879085.1 Nicotiana attenuata | reverse complement strand
TAAAAAAAAAGGGGACATAAAAGACGAAATGATAAGAAAGAGTGATGTTAAGTCGCTCCAGTGCCCAATGAAAAGAAAATGCCTCTAAGAATTGGCAAGTGTGAGCCGAGAATGAAAGATCGGAGTGATTTCGTCCTTTGTTCGCAATTACCCTCGTGAACTTCCCTCATCATGTTGGTCTCCCTGGGACCCAAGGACCTTGCTAACGATCCGAAAAATGATCTTTAGTTTCCCTTCAACTAAGCTGAACCTGGTAGCATTAGTTCCAAAGGCCCTTGATTCTTTGGGATCCGATGGTAATTTCTCCATCTGAAGGTAGTCTATGTATTTGTGTCTCCAATCCCAAGTCAAACTCGTTGAGTTTACCTCGGCATGACCTTCCCCTACCATATTTCCCATCAATTGTACCACCGCTCTGGAATTAAATTCATCAGAGTCGACTGGCGATCTTAAGTTAGCCAAAGCAGCGGCCTCGGCTATTCTGATCTCGGGGCACATGTTCTAATGTCCATTCTCTGAACAGATGTAACTCCACTTGTAATTTATCTAAGTATCTCCGCATCGGTCTTCTTTGACTTCGAACGTCCCGTTAACTTGGTTAACAACGAGGAGGATTCGCACTTGGCTTCGATAACCTCAACCCCCAGGCTTTTAGCCAGTTATAGACCTGCAATCATAGCCTCATATTCGG
>NW_017682058.1:0-10579 GCF_001879085.1 Nicotiana attenuata | reverse complement strand
TTTACCTAAAAAATAAAATAAAACTAAAACCCAACTTAATCTTAACCCAAATTATACCTAGAAAATTAAATTAATTTACCCTAATAATTATTACAACTAATTAAATACCAAATTAAAGGAAAACCACAAAATTCAAATCTAAAAATTGAATAATGCAAAACAAATTATTTTTTGTGATTTTTCCATTTTTGTAAAGCAACTAAATTACTAATTGATTTATAATGCAAAATGCAAATGCAACATATTTTTTTTTTGTATTTTTCATGAATTAAATAAAATAAACATGCACAGACAAATGCAAACAATAACAAAATGCTACGAAAATCCACGAAATTGCAAACAAATGGAAAAAAATTATTTTGTTTTGCATTTGTGGGAGTAATTCATATAGGGCAAAAATCACGTGCTCACAGCTGCCCCTCTTTGCTCGGAAACACGAAGAGTTTCCGTGCAAAGATAAAGTGAGCGGATACGAGCGAATTTTGCCTGTTTGAATACTCCGTGGGAAGCATTCTTGAAAGATTTGACCGCACCCTGCTTCCGAGGTTGCCTACATATCCTTGGCTATAAAGGAATCATGTCAGTGTAGTTCGGGAATTTTCGGTAGCTGGGACTACCATGAAGCTGTGATTTCACTGTTGTTGTTGCTGCTGCCTCCTTACTAAACTCCTTATTACACCATGAAAAAATAAAAAGAAACTAGACTAAACTATGATCTATGCATTACAACAATCCTATCTATATCCTCAAACTTGATCTTGTGGTTCCTGTTGCCTTGTTGACTCGTATTCTCCAGGTGAAGTTCCTTTGTTGCCGACTTGAATTGTAATCTGAGATGCTTTTTTCCTTCTCTCCAGGTGGGCGCCCTGATTACTGAACTTGAACCATCTTCCTTTGAACATTGCTGCTTTCCCTTCATTCTCTAGGTGGGCTCCTGATTACCGACGCTTGATTTGCTTTGTTCTCCGGGTAGGCTCCTGACCGACGCTTGATTTGCTTTGTTCTCCAGGTGGGCTCCTGATTGCTGACGCTTGATTTGCTTTGTTCTCCAGGTGGGCTCTTGATTACCGACGCTTGATTTACTTTGTTCTCCAGGTGGGCTCCTAATTATCAACACTTGATCTGCTTTGTTCTCCAGGTGGGCTCTTGATTACCAACACTTGATCTGCTTTATTCTCCAGGTGGACTCCTGATTACCAACACTTGATCTGCTTTGTTCTCCAGGTGGACTCCTGATTACCAACACTTGATCTGCTTTGTTCTCCAGGTGGGCTCCTGATTGCCAAAACTTCAACTGTATTCCCTTGCTCTCCAGGTGGCGCCTGATTGCCAAAACTTCAACTGTATTCCCTTGCTCTCCAGGTGGGCGCCTAATTGCCAAAACTTCAACTGTATTCCCTTGCTCTCCAGGTGGGCGCCTGATTGCCAAAACTTCAACTGTATTTCAAAATCACTTATTCAAACTCGAATAGACTAAATGAGTATTCTAGATTTCAAATACCAATTCTAAGTTTTAGAAAAAGAAATATTCACATACACTTCAAAGGTAAATCAATGCATGTTTTTGCCCCTTTTAAGTAGACTAAACCGTTTCCCTTTCTCATAACATGGCATCATACTAATTATTATCTAAGAAAACAATCAAACTACCTCTTGCATAAACATAGCACTATGTTATAGCATTCAAGTGAATTGTATCCCAATACAACATATACTTTTTTTCTCTTTTGTTGTACATTAGGGTTTCAGCTCTTGACTGGTTCTTCATCCGCCTCATTTGTGGATTGTGGTAATGGCTGAAGAAGACAATAGTGGAGTAACAGAGGCTCTGCCTCCTCCTCCCCCTATTCCACCTGATTTCTCTCCAGCAAAAGCGGAACCAGAGCCGGTGAAGAAAAAGGTTTTACGTGTTCCCATGGCTAGGCGTGGCCTTGGAAGCAAGGGACAAAAGATTCCGATCCTTACCAATCACTTTAAAGTGAACGTGTCTAATGTTGACTGACACTTCTTTCATTACAGCGTCGCCCTATTTTATGAGGATGGTCGACCTGTCGAGGGAAAAGGAATTGGCAGAAAAGTTCTTGATAGAGTGCATGAAACATATGATACAGAATTGGCTGGGAAGGATTTTGCATACGATGGGGAGAAAAGCTTGTTCACCATTGGTTCACTACCTAGAAATAAATTAGAGTTCACAGTTGTCCTAGAGGACGTCATATCTAATCGGAACAATGGGAACAATGGCAACTCTAGCCCTGGCAGACATGGAAGTCCAATGAAAATGATAGGAAAAGATTAAGGCGGCCGTACCAATCAAAATCTTATAAGGTGGAGATTAGCTTTGCTGCCAAGATTCCGATGCAGGCAATTGCGAATGCTTTGCGAGGTCAAGAGTCTGAGAACTCTCAAGAAGCATTGAGAGTTTTGGATATAATTTTAAGGCAACATGCGGCCAAACAGGGTTGTCTGATTGTTCGACAGTCCTTTAGTTTCCATAATGACCCAAAGAATTTTGCGGAAGTTGGAGGTGGTGTTCTTGGCTGTCGAGGGTTCCATTCAAGTTTTCGAACCACTCAGTCTGGATTGTCTTTGAACATTGATGTGTCTACCACGATGATAATCCAGCCTGGACCTGTTGTTGACTTTTTGATTGCGAACCAAAATGCAAACGATCCCTTTTCACTTGATTGGGCGAAGGCAAAACGTACCTTGAAGAATCTAAGGGTGAAGACTGCTCCCGCTAATCAAGAGTTCAAAATAACTGGATTGAGTGAAAAATCGTGTCGCGAGCAGACGTTTACTCTAAAGCAGAGGAGCAAAAATGAGGATGGTGAAGTGCAAACATCGGAAGTGATAGTTTATGATTACTTTGTTAATCATCGTAACATAGACTTGCGATATTCCGCTGATTTACCGTGCATCAATGTTGGAAAGCCCAAGCGTCCCACCTATTTCCCTGTCGAGCTCTGCTCGTTGGTCTCATTGCAAAGGTACACAAAAGCCTTGGCCACCTTTCAGGGGTCCTCCTTGGTGGAGAAGTCTAGGCAAAAGCCTCAAGAGAGAATGCAAATTTTGAGCAATGCTCTACAAATCAACAATTATGATGCTGAGCCTCTGCTTCGTGCTAGCGGCGTCTCAATCAGTAGCAACTTCACCCAGGTTGAAGGGCGTGGTCTGCCTGCCCCTAAGTTGAAGGCAGGAAATGGAGATGACCTTCTCTCACGAAATGGCAGGTGGAATTTTAATAATAAGAGATTCTTTGATCCAGCAAAGGTAGAGCGTTGGGCTGTTGTCAACTTTTCTGCACGCTGTGACATACGTGGCCTAGTCAGAGATTTGACAAGAATTGGAGAGATAAAAAACACCTGAAAAGCTAAAACGGCTGGAATTCTTTAGAAAGTTCTGAAATTCTTGCATTCCATTGTTGAAGAACTATCAAAATTCTGCTCATTTGGAGTTCTGATTTCTCTTGTGTTAGTTAAAATTCTCCAAAATTTCATAGTTATATTCTGATTTGAGAAATGGTTTGAGCATGGCTTGAGGATTAAGTTCTGGTTTACTACTCTTCTACTGTTCGATTGGCTGTTTTTGGGCTTAGTGTTGCTGGGTGTTTTCATGTTGTTGGGTTCTTGTTCTGCTGCTGTCTACTGCTTCCTCACTTCTTTTTCCTTTCAATTTCCAGGTACATGCTCTTGAAACTTGTATAATGTGATGCTCAAGTCGAAGAATGAAATGGAAATAGAATTTTGAAGCATAGCATTAAGTGTCTTGTTCATAACTTAGCCTTACTTTCTTTGTTCTTCTTTGTCTCTGAAATGTTGTTCCTGCTTTCTTGGAAATTATCAGATTTATAGACTAGTTTAATTTTCCCTTCATCATGTTTACTCTTGGCTGTTTAGCCTTAAGCCTGCTTTGTAATATTGGGTGAACTATGGACTTTAGCCCTTAAATGAGTTTGAATTCGTGTGAAGGGGTCCTTAAGGCTATAGTTGCAGAAGTTTCATGTCAATTTGTTATGTATTTTGGACTTTGTTTAGTTTTGGCTGAAATCAGTGGTTTTCTAGTGTGGAATTTATGATTAAGCTTGTTGAAAATGACAGTTTGTTGGTTTGCTTATATAGAATAGGCTCTATTAGTACGAGATTCATTTGAGGTTTGAATTCTCATATCTTTATTTCAAGTTAGTTTAAGGCTTTGAAAGCAAAAGTTGCCTACTGCATAGTTATTAAAATCGGACCTTCAATTGCTCTTAAAATGCATGTCATATAAATTGAAAGCTTAGCTAATAATCAAAACTCAGAGTTAAATGCCAGTGTAATTTCATATGGTTTTTGTTTGATTGGTATTTGATTGATTTTGCATAAGTTTTGGTTCTGAAAATTGGGCCTAAAGCTGACCCAGTTATGGCAGTCAAAAATCAGAACTGGTTTGCATAAAATCCGCTCTTGGACGCCCCTTTCGTCGCCAAAAATTGGGCTCATTCTTGGGCCCAAACTTGAAAGCTCCTGCGAATGGGATTTGGACCACTTCGTTCTTGATTGGACTATTAGTTGTTTGTGCTGGCTCAAACCCCCTTGTTTAAATGATTTAACTTTTCTTTATGTAAGCCTTTTAGTTAGTTTGAGTGAAACCCTTAATTGTATTTAGCGTTTAATCGATTAGGTCCTTAAATTGGAGGTGTGCTATATTAGGCAAGACATAGTTTATGGCCCTCCAAAATTTAGTTAATTCCCTTTAAAATTGGAATTGAGGTGCGCCGTGCCAAATAAAATTTTAAAATGCATGGCCTCGGTTAATTGATTTTAATCCTTAGAAATCGAGGCGTGTTATTTAGTTGAATTTTCATGGCCCTCGCAAACTTGAAAGTGCGTGGTTGCTTTAGGCGCGCTATTTTAAAAATTACCTTCCTAAACTCGGGTGTGCATTTATGTGACCCAAATCCAAATCTCAACAATGTTAGATAAAATATGTCGAGGACCGTGGGTGCATTTATGTGATGTGGTTCAAGACGTGTTTTAATAACGTTGAAATCTTCCTAAAAAAATAATTAAATAAAAGCGGCTAATAAGTTAAAATTAAACCATAGGTTAAAACATGTATTAAAATCACATAATAGGCCAATTATAACAGTTGAGCAACCGTGCTAGAACTACGGAATGCGGGAATGCCTAACACCTTCTCCCGGGTTAACAGAATTCCTTACCCGGATTTTTGTGTTCTTGGACTGTAAAACAGAGTCAATTTTTTCCTCGATTCAGGATTGGAACCGGTGACTTGGGACACCATAAAATTATCCCAAGTGGCGACTCTGAATTTTTAATGATCCCAAATAGTGTCCCAAGTCACCAAGTCACCACTTTGGAAATTTTATGGTGTCCCAAGTCACCGGTTCAAATCCCGAATCGAGGAAAAGATTGACTCTGTTTTACAGTCCGCGAACACAGAAATCCGGGTAAGCAATTCTGTTAACCCGGGAGAAGGTGTTAGGCATTCCCGGATTCCGTGGTTCTAGCACGGTCGCTCAACTGTTATAATTGGCCTATTATCTGATTTTTAATACATGTTTTAGCCTATGGTCCAATTTTAACTTATTAGCCGCTTTTAATTATCTTTTAGGAAAATTGCAACGTCATTTAAAATACGTCTTGAACCACGTCACATAAATGCACCCGCGGTTTCCGATATATTTTATCTAACATTATTGAAATTTGGATATGGGTCACATAAATGCACACCCGAGTTTAGGAAAGTGATTTAAATTACGCGCCTAAAGCAACTACGCATTTTTAACTTTGCGAGGGCCATGAAAATTCGCTAATGGCACACCTCGAATTCTAGAGGATTAAAGTTAATTAAGCGAGGGCCATGCATTTTGAGATTTTATTTGGCATGGCACACCTCGATTCCAATTTTTAAAGGAAATTCAAACTAAACTTTGGAGGGCCATAAGCTATTTGTGTTACCTAATATAGCACACCTCCAATCTACTTTTAAAAGCCCAATTAATTAATTAAGAACGATTTAAGGGAATTATAATCAATCTAAACTAGAACCCGGACTTAGTCCATTTAAGCAAGCAGACTGCCAATAAACGAAATCTAGTCCACTTCAAAGCCCGGGCCTGAAGTCAAGCCCATTAGCTTATCCAAACTGCCGAAGCTGCCGAGTTGCTGATTTCACAAAGGTTTAAATTAGGCCCAAAAGGGAGCCCAACTCTGGAGACACCATATTCCCACAGCTGAGACTCGAGATCGAGTCCTCTCAATGGCAAAAGGAAATAAAAAAATTATTCAAATTCAGAATAGAAACGCCTTCAACCCATAACACCCCTTCCAACAATTTCCCACATTCAATCATATATCAATCAACCACATGAAACATGCGAATAATTTACCATTTAGCTTCCAGATTTTAACTGTTCCAACATGGAATGAATAGATAAACATTATGAATAAAAAAAACTCAAAATGAAGCAATCGGGTGAGCATGCTTGACTCAGTTTTTTTTAACTAGTTTTACAAGGTAATCCCAAGCTACTTAAAACCTTGTGATTGACAAGTGAAGATCCTACAGAATTAACCCAATAAACTACTAGGAATATGAACTATAACCTCAAAACTAAGATAATTTCCAAGCATCACACAAGTAAGTCAGCATGAATTTACAAACTATTACTCAACACTTTAACAGACTCAACTGGAAATCGACACTGAAGCAGAACCGGTCATCAGCAGAAATCAAATGAAAGTTAACAAATCCAAAGCAAATAAATTGAATCTTTCCTTACCATATGTTTAACAGTCCATTCACACACCATCTAATTCGAAATTACTCAGATCAAAGGGCTAAAACCCATAGTCCATCCAAAATTATAAACTCAGCTTAGAACTAAACAGAAAAGATCAAATATAACAAGAAGACCAAATTAATTATAAAATCTGATTTGATTTTCGGTAATGTAAACCACTACATTCACACAGCTTGCAACTCAATCACATAAACTCTTGTTCTTCCATTTCTCATGTCAGAGAGAGGGGAAATACCTGGTAACAATCAACAAAACAAAAGAGAAAAATGAGCTGGGAGCAAAGCAGAAGTAGCAGCAGTGGACCAGTAAGAAAACCAACAATGGAACAGTAAACCCAAGAACCAAAAGCTTCAAAACCAGATCTTCAAGTCCCAAAAATCAAGCCATTTTTCAACCAAGTGCAGAATCTAGACTTTCAGGGAATTCTATCTAGTGAAGATGATCAGAAATTCAACACTAAACAGAGCTTTTTTGAGCAATTTTCACAAAGAAAATACAGGGAAATCAGTGTTATCCAAGTATTCCAGTCGTTTCTATTTTTTCCAGAATTCTATCTCTTAATTCTCTAAAAAAAAATTCCTTTTTTTTGGACACAAATTCTCTATTAAGGAAAAATCTTTAGTCTGGATAGCAATACTCATTTAGTAATTTTAGAGATTGGAGAAAATTAAAAACGGCTGAAAAATACTGAAAGGGTTTGAATAATTAGAAAAATACAAAGACAAATCACAGAATTACTGTTACATTGAAGTTTTTTCTGCAATTCTTGGGGTTTTCAAGTTTGAAAGTAATCTCTGAGTCATTTTGGGCTCGAACTGGTGTTAAGAAGCTGGATTTGCTATTGTTGGACTGCTGAAGTGCATCTGCTTCTGCTGCTGATCTTCTCACCTTTTTCTTTTGCTCTAATTGCATCAGGTATTCTCTCGAAACTATGGTGGAAATTAAGCCTGATTAAATTTTTGGTGTAAAGATCTGTGAACCGAGCTGAAGTTTAAATGAAAAACACTAGTTCCTGTTGTAATTACTGCTCGATTATGCCATTTTATTGTTCATGCTTTTAGTCTAGTTTATTTTGGATATTTCTTTCCTGGATGTACATTTGATTTAAATGTTGGGTGGACTTTGTCTGAATATAGGTGGTTCAAGAATGTTTTAAACCTAGTATAATCTGTGTTAACTGAAGATTATGATTCCTAATTTAATTAGTTAAGGCTGGATGGTTTGGATGTATGTTTCATGGCTGTGGTTCGAATTACAAGTTTAGAACCTTCATGTTGTTAGTCTAGCAAGCATGGTTTGGGTTTATTTCCCACTGTTCATTTTAGATCTGTTCCTGTATAGCTTGAAATACAGTACAATGGTTTTTGAAATCTAGATTGACTCTGTTTTACAGTTCGCGAACACAGAAATCCGGGTAAGGAATTCTGTTAACCCGGGAGAAGGTGTTAGGCATTCCCGGATTTCGTGGTTCAAATAGCATGGTCGATCAACTATTATAATTGGCCTATTATCTAATTTTAATACATGTTTTAACCTATGGTTCACTTTTAACTTATTAGCCGCTTTTATTTAATTATTTTTTTAGGAAAATTTCAACGTTATTAAAACACGTCTTGAACCACGTCACATAAATGCACCCGCGGTCCTCGACATATTTTATCTAACATTGTTGAGATTTGGATTTGGGTCACATAAATGCACACCCGAGTTTAGGAAGGTAATTTTTAAAATAGCGCGCCTAAAGCAACCACGTACTTTCAAGTTTGCGAGGGCCATGGAAATTCAACTAAATGGCACGCCTCGATTTCTAAGGATTAAAATCAATTAAGCGAGGGCCATGCATTTTAAGATTTTATTTGGCACGGCGCACATCAATTCCAATTTAAAAGGGAATTAACTAACTTTTGGAGGGCCATAAACTATGTCTTGCCTAATATAGCACACCTCCAATCTAAGGACCTAGTCGATTAAACGCTAAATGCAATTAAGGGCCTCACTCAAACTAACTAAAAGGCTTACATAAAGAAAAGTTAAATCATTTAAACAAGGGGGTTTGAGCCAGCACAAACAACTAATGGTCCAATCAAGAACGAAATGGTCCAAATCCCATTCGTAGGAGCTTTCAAGTTTGGGCCCAAGAATGAGCCCAATTATTGGCGACGAAAGGGGCGTCTAAGAGCGGATTGTATACAAACCAGTTCTGATTTTTGAATGCCATAACTGGGCCAGCTTTAGGCCCAATTTTCAGAACCAAAACTTATGCAAAATCAAACAAAAACCATATAAAATTACACTGGCATTTAACTCTGAGTTTTTATTATTAGCTAAGCTTTAAATTTATATGACATGCATTTTAAGAGCAATTGAAGGTCCGGTTTTAATAATTATATAGTAGGCAACTTTAGCTTTCAAAGCCTCAAACTAACTTGAAATAAAGACATGAGAATTCAAACCTCAAATGAATCTCGTACTAATAGAGCCTATTCTATACAAGCAAACCAACAAACTGTCATTTTCAACTAGCTTAAACATAATTCCACACTAGAAAGCACCACTGATTTCAGCCAAAACTAAACAATGTCCAAAATACATAACAAATTGACATGAAACTTCTGCAACTATAGCCTTAAGGACCCCTTCACACGAATTCAAACTCATTTAAGGGCTAAAGTCCATAGTTCACCCAATATTACAAAGCAGGCTTAAGGTTAAACAGCCAAGAGTAAACATGATGAAGGGGAAATCAAACTAATCTATAAATCTGATGATTTCCAAGAAAGCTGGAACAACATTTCAGAGACAAAGAAGAACAAAGAAAGTAAGGCTAAGTTATGAACAAGACACTTAATGCTATGCTTCAAAATTCTATTTCCATTTCATTCTTCGACTTGAGCATCACATTATACAAGTTTCAAGAGCATGTACCTGGAAATTGAAAGGAAAAAGAAGTGAGGAAGCAGTAGACAGCAGCAGAACAAGAACCCAACAACATGAAAACACCCAGCAACACTAAGCCCAAAAACAGCCAATCGAACAGTAGAAGAGTAGTAAACCAGAACTTAATCCTCAAGCCATGCTCAAACCATTTCTCAAATCAGAATATAACTATGAAATTTTGGAGAATTTTAACTAACACAAGAGAAATAAGAACTCCAAATGAGCAGAATTTTGGTAGTTCTTCAACAATGGAATGCAAGAATTTCAGAACTTTTTAAAGAATTCCAGCCGTTTTAGCTTTTTAGGGTTTTTTTTATCTCTCCAATCTCTTTCTTGAATATCAAGTAATGGTGCCTTTATAGGCAAGTCATTAGGGATGCAGAAATGAACTATGTTTTGCACTTTTCACCTTTTGATATTTTCGTTTTAGCTCCCATGCCCTTAATTTAGTAATTGAACTTTCAAATTAACCCCTAACCCAGTTTCCTTAGGTTGTTACAAGTGATTCCCTTACCTACAATTCCTAATTTACCCCTCACACCCTTGTTTATTATCCCCAGGACCTCAAATGGGTCATGGGTCAAATGACCCAATGGTTAAACCAGGCCTGGGCTCAAAAAATCGATTCGAATTCCTTGGAATGAATTTTGAAACGAATTCAGAGCCCAAACGGCAAAATGAATCAAACCAAGATGAGCAAATTATGGCAAGCAGTAGGAAAACGACTAAATAATTTCACAAAACTTAAAACCTAAACTAAAGGACTAAATTATCATATAAACCTAGTTAAACTAAATGGCCAAACAAACAAAGTGAACTCAGAAATTAATTAAT
>NW_017682057.1:9200-10580 GCF_001879085.1 Nicotiana attenuata | reverse complement strand
ATGAATGTAATTCATTAACTCTGTTACAATACAAATAATGAATACAGTATCATGTACTATAACATGCTATATATGTAGTTAAAGTAGCACGAAGTGTGTGTGTTATATATATACACAAACTAACATATACTATAACAAGATATATATACGTTATAGTATTACAGTGAAGTGTCTGTATGTGTGTCTATATATATATATATATATATATATAAGAACATGAAGCGCTCGGAACACAAGGCCGGGTTCTTTTAGATATTGATACACTTGTAAATTGATTCATCGACTTATAACCTACTTAGATGCATGTATATATATTAAAAACAAAACGTCTCGACTTATATCAATTAATATGTTATAATTGATTCATCGACTTATAACCTAGTGATGAATGAATGTAATTCATTAACTCTGTTACAATACAAATAATGAATACAGTATCATGTACTATTGTGACGACCCGGCCAGTCGTCTCATGAGTTACCGCTCCGTTTCCCCTATTTCTACTTCTTTATGCTTCATTATCCGTGTTATATGTGATCGAGTTGATTAGTTTGTTGTCACGACCCAAATCCACTACGGGTCGTGATGGCGCCGGACACCGTTGTCAGGCAAGCCAACTAACTCATCCATTAATTTCTCTTTTAATAATTTTAAAAATCTAAGAGTTTTACTTCCATTTTTTTTTTCATATACATACAACCTCTATTTCAATTCAAATGAAGAGATAACTAATAATACGTAACTTTCAAAGAAAAACCATTCCAGAACCCGGTGTCACAAGTGCATGAGCAACTACCGATAATGACAATAAAATACAAATATCTGTCCGAAATACAGTGGACAGAGAATGAATAAGTAAGGTACTGGAAGGGAACTACTTTAGCTGCGGGTCGTCTCGAACAATGCAGCTCACCAAGTCCCCAAATCATCCGTGCTGCTACCAAATGTGAAATATACCTGTGCAACAAAAATGCACAGAAGTGTAGTATGAGTACGTAATCAACGTGTACTCAGTGAGTATCCCGCCTAATCCCGAAGGGATAGAGACGAGATGGCCAATTTCGACACTCACTAGAGGTCAATTATCAATATTCAATAATGCGAGAATAATCGTGGAGTCATATAGTAGTTCTAGTTCGGGAAGCCAGGAAAAACAAGAAAAACACCTTCAACAATAATCAAGGGCTTCAAGGTTTATTCTTTATTATCTTATCAGTTTATATCAAGCCACGTAGGGCCAATCCCATATTTACAATTTTCAAGTAACAGATAAACACGCGCAAATCATGCCGAGGTCGACGGCCCGCTCCAACAGAAATGTAAATTGTGCACTGCCGAGGGTCGAGCGGCACGAACCATAGATGCATCTATTCTCACCGA
>NW_017682057.1:2926-7852 GCF_001879085.1 Nicotiana attenuata | reverse complement strand
ATCAACAACAACCATACCAAGTATCCCGGCAAGGGATCATCAATAACTACTCTATCCCGGCAAGGGATTCAACAGTAAAAAGAATAAATACGTCCCGGCAAGGGAGAATCAGCTATACCCAATCTCAACTCAACTTCTACTCATCTCAGATAACACCAATATCCAGTCATAAGTACTTTCCAAAAAAAAAACTCAATCCTTGCTCAATTTCGAGGATCATCAATTAAAGCATTCGTAGTATCATTTAAGAACATAACAATTCGCAATTTAAGACTCACGGTCATGCTCGACACCAACGTATAGATACTCGTCACCATGCCTATACGTCGTACTCAACAAGAAGCAAATAGCAAATAGGACACAAATCCTAATCCCTCAAGCTAAGGTTAGACCAAACACCTACCTCGAACTTCCACGGCCAACTCAATCCTCAAACACCGCCTTTCCTTTCGAATTTGGCTCCAACACAATCGTATCTATACATAATCGACTTAATAACATCAATAAATGCTAAACAATCAAATTCCAATGCTCAATTATAGCTTTTTAATCATTCTTCCCAAAAACCCAAAAATTGACCCCGGGCCCGCTTGGTCAAAACACGAGGTTCGGACCAAAACCCGATCACCCATTCACCCACGAGCCCAAATATGGAATTTGTTTTGAAATCCGACCCCAAAACAAGGTCAAATTCCCAACAATCAAAAAGCCCTAACTCTACCCAATTTTCCAATTTTCTACCATTAAAACTCTAAGATTATTGATAAAAGTTGATGAAATACATTAGATAATTGAAAGAAATCAGTTAGTGAGTGCTTACTTGTGATTTGGGAAGAAAATCTCTTGAGGAAATCGCCCTAGTTCTTCTTATTTTTTTTGTGAAAGTTTGAAAGAAAATCGCTGAAGTTATGTTTTTAAAAAGACTCGCTGCCCGACTTCCGCATCTGCGGCTCAGGGGTCGCATTTGCACTACCGCATGTGCAGAAAAATTGCCGCTTCTGCGGAAATTGCTAGGCCCCGCTGGGGCCGCACCTGCGAGAAAAGGCCCGCTCCTGCGGAACTGCATCTGCGGAAAAATGTTCGCATCTGCGACCCACTGTGCGAACCTGCGTGTCCGCATCTGCGGCCAAAGGACCGCAGGTGCGGTTACACCAGAACTGGTGCAACAGCAGTGTTTTTCCTAAGTCTAAACACCCCGGAACCTACCCGAAACTCACCCGAGCCCTCGGGGCTCAAAACCAAACACACGTACAAACTCAATAACATCATACGAACTTATCCGTGCGATCAAATTGCCAAAATAACCTCTCAAACAACGAACTAAACCTCAAAATCAAAGAATTTTTCTCAAACTTCATAAAGCATCAATTTTTCCATTTTAAGTCCGAATCACGTCAAATGACATCCGTTTTTCACCAAATTTCACAGAATCATCTTAAATCATATATAAGACCTGTACCGGGCGCCGAAACCAATATACGGGCCCGATACCAACATATTCTAATCAAATATCATTTCAAAATCCTTTAAACAATTTCAGAAAATAATTTTCTTTAAAAATTCATTTCTCGGGCTTGGGACCTCGAAATTCGATTCCGGGCGTACGCCAAGTCCCATATTTTCCTACGGATCCTCCGGGACCGTCAAATCACGGGTCTGGGTCGGTTTACCCAAAATGTTGACCGAAGTCAACTTAAATGCATTTTAAGTCAAAATTTCAATATTTCACAGATTTTTCACATAACAGCTTTCCGGCTACACGCCCGAATCGCGCACGCAAATCGAGGTGAAGATAAAAGAGGTTTTCAAGGCTTCGGAACATAGAATTCCATTTAATAGCAAGTGACGACCTTTTGGGTCATCACATTCTCCACCTCTAAAACAACCGTTCGTCCTCAAACAGACAGAAGAAGGAAGTACCTGAGTCGGGGAAAAGATGGGGATAAAGGCTTCGCATATCGGACTCGGACTCCCAGGTCGAGGCCTCAGGAGGCTGACCTCTCCACTGAACACGAACAGAAGGGAAACTCTTTGACCTCAACTGACGAATCTGCCGGTCTAGAATGGCTACCGGCTCCTCCTCATAAGACAAGTCCTTGTCCAACTGGACAGTGCTGAAATCTAGCACGTGGGATGGATCGTCGTGATACTTCCGAAGCATGGACACATGAAACACTGGATGCACGGCTGATAAGCTCGGCGGCAATACAAGTCTATAAGCCACCTCTCCCACTCGATCAAGAATCTCAAACGGACCAATGAACCTAGGGCTAAGCTTGCCCTTCTTCCCAAATCTCATCACGCCCTTGATAGGCGACACTCGAAGCAATACCCACTCACCGACCATGAAAGCCAAATCTCGAACCTTGCGGTCGGCATAACTCTTTTGCCTGGACTGAGCTGAACGAAGCCTATCCTGAATGATCCTGACCTTGTCCAAGGCATCCTGAACAAGATCCGTACCCAACAACCGAGCCTCTCCCGGCTCAAACCATCCAACCGGAGACCGACACCGCCTACCATATAAATCCTCATAAGGAGCCATTGGATACTCGACTGGTAGCTGTTATTATAGGCAAACTCCGCTAAGGGCAAAAACTGATCCCACGAGCCTCCAAAGTCAATGACACAAGCTCGGAGCATATCTTCTAAAATCTCAATAGTCCGCTCGGACTGCCCGTCCATCTAGGGATGAAATGTTGTGCTCAACTCAACCCGTGTGCCCAACTCTCGCTAAACTTCTCTCCAAAAATGCGAGGTAAACTGTGTACCTCGATCCGAAATGATAGACACGGGCACACCATGAAGGCGAACAATCTCCCGGATATAGAACTCAGCTAACCTCTCAGAAGAATAGGAGACTTTCACAGGAATGAAATGCGCTGACTTGGTTAGCCTATCAACAATGACCCACACTGTGTCAAACTTCTTCCGAGTCTGCGGGAGTCCAGTAACGAAGTCCATAGTGATCCGCTCCTACTTCCACTCGGGAAGCTCAATCCTCTGAAATGAACCACCGAGCCTTTGATGCTCGTACTTGACCTGCTGACAATTAAACACCAAGCCATATATGCAACGATATCCTTCTTCATTCTCCGCCACCAATAATGCTGCCGCAAATCCTGGTACATCTTGGCGGCGCCCGGGAATAGAGTACCGGGAGCTGTGGGCTTCCTCTAAAATCAACTCTCGAAGACCATCCACATTGGGCACACAGACTCGGACCTGCAATCTCAAAACTCCATCATCTCCTATAGTAACCTGCTCGGCACCTCCGTGCTGCACCGTGTCTCTAAGGACACACAAATGGGGATCATCAAACTGCCGATCTCGGATACGCTCCAATAATGAAGAACGAGTGACTGTGCAAGCTAACACATGGCTGGGCTCAAAAACATCCAACCTCACGAACTGATTGGCCAAAGCCTGAACATCCAAAGCAAGCGGTCTCTCATCGACCGGAATATAAGCTAAACTGCCCATGTTGGCCGACTTCCTACTCAGGGCATCGGCCACCACATTGGCCTTCCCCAGATGATATAAGATGGTGATATCATAATCTTTCTACAACTCTAACCACCTCCTCTGCCTCAAATTCGACTCCTTTTGCTTGAACCAATATTGAAGACTCTTGTGATCCGTGAACACCTCACATGCCACGCCATACAAATAATGCCTCCAGACTTTCAACGCTTGAACAATGGTTGCCAACTGCAAATCATGAATCGGATAGTTCTTCTCATGAATCTTCAACTGCCGCGAAGCATAGGCAATGACCTTGCCATCTTGCATCAACACTGCACCAAGTCCAATACGAGAAGCATCACAATAAACTGTATAAGGCCCTGAACCTGTGGGCAAAACCAACACCGGTGCCGTAGCCAAAGCTGTCTTGAGCTTCTGAAAGCTCGTCTCACACTCATCCGACCATCTGAACTGGGCACCCTTCTTGGTCAACCTAGTCATCGGGGCTGCAATAGATGAAAACCCCTCCACGAACTGACGATAGTAGCCTGCCAATCCCAAGAAACTCCGAATCTCTGTAGCTGATGCTGGTCTAGGCCAGTTCTTGACTGCCTCAATCTTCTTCGGATCAACCTGAATACCCTCTACTGATACAACATGACCCAGAAATGCAACTGAACTCAACCAGAACTCACACTTTGAGAACTTAGCATATAACTGACTATCCCTCAGAGTCTGAAGAACCACTCTAAGGTGCTGCTCGTGCTCCTCCTGGCTGCGAGAATATATCAATATATCATCAATGAAGACTATCACAAACGAATCCAAATAAGGCCTGAACACTCGGTTCATCAAATCCATGAAAGTTGCTGGGGCATTAGTCAACCCGAATGACATAACCAAGAACTCATAATGCCCGTACCGCGTGCGGAAAGCTGTCTTAGGGACATCGAATGCCCTAATCCTCAACTGATGGTAGCTAGATCTCAAGTCAATATTTGAAAATACCCTGGCACCCTTAAGCTGATCGAACAAATCATCAATCCTCGGCAACGGATACTTATTCTTGATTGTAACCTTGTTCAATTGCCGGTAATCAATACACATTCTCATTGACCCATCCTTCTTCTTAACAAACAACACCGACGCACCCCAAGGCGAAACACTGGGTCTATTGAAACCCTTCTCAAGCAAGTCTTGCAATTGCTCCTTCAACTCTTTCAACTCAGACGGGGCCATGCGATACGGCGGGATAGAAATGGGCTGAGTGCCCGGAGCCAAATCAATGCAAAAGTCAATATCCCTGTCGGGTGGCATACCCAGCAGGTCTGAAGGAAATACCTCAGGAAACTCCCGAACAACGGGCACAGAATCAATAGAAGGGACCTCAGCACTAGAATCGCGAACATAAGCCAAATAGGCCAAACACCCCTTCTCGACCATACGCCGAGCCTTCACATA
>NW_017682057.1:0-2454 GCF_001879085.1 Nicotiana attenuata | reverse complement strand
TTACTCTTTCGAGGTTTAACCCGTTAATTGGAACTACCATTCTCATGGGTCCATCCCAATTCCTCGTTGGGTTAACTTTTAGGCTCATATGACTCTCTCTCTCAAGAAGAGTTAGACCCGCTAAGCTTGAATTCATGTTTGCAACCACAAATTCTAGATTGAAACACAAAATCAACCCAAATAACAAATACCCAATCTCAATCTCACCCTAGAATGCAACACCCATTAACTACCCACACTAGGGTTGAGCCACAACCCTAGCTAATGGGTTTAGCTAGACATAATTAAAGAAGAAACAGTAGAAATAGATGATGAAATGAACATAATAATTGATTACTACTTAAAATCTATGATATTCAAGAGTAAAATTGCCAAATTAGGCTACAAAATACTTCTCACGAGCGCAGTTCTCGTTCAGTAGTTAAAACCTGACCTAAAAATGTCAAAAAGATCTATTTATACCGAGCTAAAAAATCTGGACAAAAATGCCCCTGCGGGGTACGCGCGGACCGCGCAAAAAGGGAGCGCGACCGCGTTGGCTCTTGGACTCTTTGACTCTGTTCTCTAAAGTTGGGACCGCAGACCGCGCAGAAATGGAGCGCGACCGCGTTTCAGGACGGGCGCGGACCGCGTAAAAAGGGCGCGCGGCCGCGTGGCAGTACTTTGGCAAAAACACCATCTCTCTGAATCTCATCTACACGGACCGCGTAAAAAGGAGCGCGGACCGCGCAGATTGCCCTTTGAATGACCCAGTCTCTGAATTTCCTAGCACGGCCGCGTGGCAAATCAGTGCGGTCCGCGCTAGGTCTTCTTCTTCCCCACTTTAATTGGTCTTTGACACTTGACAGGTTTCACTCTGTTTTGAGCCGATCTTTGACATTTGTCATCTTGTTGCTCAAACCTGCAATCAAGCGCAAGTTGTAAGGATTTTGGGGTTATTTTGTGACAATTCATAACAAAAGCAATAGCAAGTAGGGGTATAATTACGCTACAATTCTAACTTATCAACTCCCCCAAACTTAAACCTTTGCTTGTCCTCAAGCAAACAAAATAAGACCTACCCCAAAAGAGCAATCCAAGAATTTCCAGCTATCCTAAAGTACCTCAACAAGCATCAATTGGGACTAACAATTGCCCTCAATACGAATGCATCATTAACACATTTTAGGCTTTTGAAAACTATGGATCAAGTGTGCCACAAGAGCATCAAGGGTTGACACATTTCATCAAAGAGCTTTTCTCAAATACCTTGGTCATTGTGGAACCCAAACTCAAACATCCTCAACTCTCCCTAAGTGGACCTTACCTTTTAGAGTAGTGACACACAAACCGAGGTTGATGGGATTTTCACTCAATTCTCTCAAAAGGAAGGTCACAAAATCTGGCTCTAGGTACCATATGCTTGCCCCTTATGTAAGTATCCACTAATGTAGGTTCCGTTCAACTCAAGATCATATAGGGCTTTTGTGGAGTCATTGTGAAGGCTTTTGGGCAAGGATAGGACATGTTTTTGTTCAAGTGGGTTCAATCTTCCCTTAAGCACTTCTTTTGATTCATTTTGGCACACTTTTCTTGACTCATTTGAGTATTTAATTCTTTTTCAAGGGGGTTAGAGAGACACACTGTCACTCTTTCTTATGCAATTCAACACATTTCTCCTCTCCTTTTTCACCTTTGTTTTCTTTGAATCCCCTTTTGACCTTATTCACTTTGGTCTTTCTTTTTGTCTTGTCTTTTCTTCCTTTTTCATTGCCTTTCTTTTCTTTTGCTTTTGTACCTTTTACCACATTGTTTCCTTTCTTGCTTCTCCCCCCAAACTTAGACATTTGTCATTTACTCAAGGGAAGATGTGGGTGCCAAGAGAGGGTCTCATTAAAAATGGGTATAGGCATATAGTTTTGGTTCTTGAAAGAAGGAAGTTTAAGGCTCAAAAGGGTTAACTAGGGAATCATTTCATTGGTAGGCTATGGAGTTGTTCAACTATTTGGATCAAGGAGAGCCTATAATCATTTCTCAAGTCAAATTTTACCTAGGATTTCGCCTCAACAAACATTCGGGGCAAGTTCTAGACCATCGGCTCGGGACTTGGACTCACAATTCTAATTCTCACCACACACCCTCAAGGATTGCTAAAGACATCGAGTTGAGGGCCCACAACGACCTTAGTTAGGATTCAAGCGCACAATGGTTCAACAAGACCACATGATGATTGTTTGGTCAACAAAAGAGTCTCAAGGCCACAACTTTCACCATCCTAAGCACAACATTATGTCTTTGACCATGGGATCAAAGGCAAATGTGTTAGGCCCAAGTGAAGCTTTGCTTGAGGTACCCTTAATTATGCAAAATCAAAAGAAGAAAAAAAAAATCAAAAACAGACTCAAACCCTTAAGAAGGTTGTCACGCCATCCATCATTGGGAAGAGCCACCGGGTTCGCACAACACTCTACCCTT
>NW_017682056.1:6736-10582 GCF_001879085.1 Nicotiana attenuata | reverse complement strand
CTGATAAATGAGTGCACGACAGTGCCTTGGTGAGGGCATGGATATTTCCCGTATTCAGTCTTATGCGCAGACCCTAGAGGATCGTAAGCACCAGCAAAGGGCAGATAGGGAGCAGGATAGGGGCCAGCATAAGCGGGCGAGATTTGCAGGGTATTCTGATGACTTCAGAGGCAATGTCAGGCCCAGTCTTCGAGGAGTTCGGCGCCATCTGTAGCTAGTGCTCCTCCACAATTCCAGAGGCCTCGATATGATCGATTTACCTTTTCAGGTCCAGGTCAGAGTTCGCGGGCATCAGGCTCGCAATATCACAGAGATGCTAATCAGACGAGACCCCTAACACCACGTTGTGATTAGTGCGGTAAGGCCCACTTTGGACTGTGCCGTCGAGATTCTGATGTGTGCTATTCTTGCGGACAACCTGGCCATATGATACGGGATTGTCCTAACAGAGGAGTTGGTGGTATGGCTCAGCCGACTGGATCTGTGTCTGGTTCTTCCTCATCAATTCGACCTCCAGCACGGGGTTTTCAGCAGTCGACAGGTCGAGGTAGAGGTAGAGGTGAAGTGCAGAGTTCGAGTGGTGTTCAAAATCGAACCTATTCTCTAATAGGTCGATAGGATCTCGAGTCATCTCCAGATGTTGTTACAGGTATATTGTCTGTGTTTTCTTATGATGTATACGCGCTGATTGATCCGGGATCTACATTATCATATGTTACACCCTTTGTGGCTAATAAGTTTGGCATTGAACCTGAATTGATAAGTAAACCCCTTGCGGTATCTACTCCGATAGGAGATTCTGTGATTGCTAGAAGGGTATATAGAGGTTGCACTGTGATGATTTGTAGTCGTCAAACCTCGGCAAATTTATTTGAGTTAGAAATGGTTGATTTTGATGTGATAATGGGAATGGATTGGTTGGCCTCATGCTATGCAAATGTTGACTGTCGTACGAAGATGGTTAGGTTTCAGTTTCCTGGTGAACCCGTCATTGAATGGAAGGGGAACATTACTACGCCGAAAGGTAGGTTTATTTCCTATCTTAAGGCAAGGAAGATGATCTCAAAAGGTTACATTTATCATCTCGTTCGCGTTAGGGATGCGGAGGCGAAGCCGCCTACTCTACAATCAATCCCCGTGGTCAATGAATTTCCAGATGTTTTCCCAGATGAACTCCCAGGCCTTCCTCCTGAGAGGGAGATTGAGTTTAGCATTGATGTGTTGCCTGACACTCAAGCGATCTCTATCCCTCCATACAGAATGGCCCCGGCAGAGTTGCAAGAGTTGAAGGCGCAGTTGAAGGACTTACTGGATAAGGGCTTCATTAGGCCTAGCACTTCACCTTGGGGTGCGCCAGTCCTGTTCGTGTGGAAGAAAGACGGGTCGTTACGGATGTGTATCGACTATCGACAGTTGAATAAGTTTACTGTAAACAACAAGTATCCACTTCCAAGGATTGACGACCTGTTTGACCAACTCCAGGGTGCCAAGTATTTCTCCAAGATTGACTTACGTTCAGGGTATCATCAGGTGAGGGTCAAGAAGAAGGATATTCCAAAGACGGCCTTCCGGACAAGATATGGGCACTTTGAGTTCTTGGTGATGTCGTTCGGGCTAACAAATGCCCCAGCAGCTTTTATGGATCTCATGAATACTGTATTCAGGCCCTATCTTGATGTGTTCGTGATCGTATTCATTGATGACATTTTGGTGTATTCTCGTTCGGAGGCTAAACATGCGGGCCACTTGCGGATAGTACTACAGACGCTTCAGGATCGTAAGTTATATGCTAAGCTCTCCAAATGTGAATTCTGGCTAAACTCAGTAGCATTCCTTGGCCATGTGATATCTTACGAGGGTATTAGTGTCGACACTCAGAAGATCGATGCAGCAAAGAATTGGCCGAGACCTACAACACCATCAGAAGTCCGCAGCTTCCTGGGGCAAGCAGGATATTATAGGCGATTTGTTGAAGGGTTTTCCTCTATATCGGCACCATTGACTAAGTTAACACAGAAAGCTACTAAATTCCAGTGGTCTGATGCTTGTGAACGAAGTTTTCAGGAGTTGAAGAATCGATTGACATCCGCACCAGTGCTCACTCTTCCCGAAGGACCATAAGGTTACGTGGTTTATTGTGATGCCTCAGGTATAGGTTTGGGGTGCGTATTGATGCAACGTGAGAAGGTGATTGCTTATGCATCAAGACAATTGAAGAAGCATGAAAAGAATTATCCAACCCATGATTTGGAATTGGCTGCAGTAATATATGCTTTGAAGATATGGCGGCACTACTTATACGGCGTCCATGTTGACATCTACACAGATCACAAGAGTTTACAATACATCTTCAAGCAGAAATAGTTGAATTTGAGGCAGCGTAGGTGGCTTGAATTACTGAAAGACTACGACGTCGAGATATTGTATCATCCCGGTAAAGCCAATGTTGTGGCAGACGCTCTCAGCCGTAAGTCAATGGGAAGCTTAGTACATATTGAGGCAGGTAGATGGGGGTTGACTAAAGAGCTTCATCAGCTAGCCAATATGAGAATCAGATTTTTAGACTCTGATGACGGAGGTGTTACTGTACATAATACATCGGAATCATCTTTGGTAGCCGAGGTAAAAGCACGGCAATATGAAGATCCTATCTTAGTACGATTGAGAGAGAGCATTCAGTAGTGTAAAATTACGACTTTTCAGATCGGAGGAGATGGGGCACTGAGATACCAGGACCGATTATGTGTGCCTAATGTGGCAGGGTTGCGAGAGAAGATTATGAATGAGATTCATCAATCCCGGCTCGACAAAGATGTATCATGACATTAAGGAGCAGTATTGGTGGGATAACATGAAGAAGTCTATTGCAGAATTTGTAGCCCAGTGTCCTAATTGTCAACAAGTAAAGATCGAACATCAGAAACCCGGTGGATTGCTTCAGAATATAGAGATTCCGACCTGGAAATGGGAGGTGATTAATATGGACTTCATTATTGGGTTACCTCGCTCTTATCATAAGTTTGACTCCATCTGGGTGATAGTTGATCGACTTACAAAATGTGCCCGTTTTCTGCCAGTTAAGACAACTTACACGGCTGAAGATTATGCGAAGTTGTATATCAAGGAGATTGTTAGGCTTCATGGTGTACCAATATCTATTATATCAGACCGAGGAGCTCAATTTACGGCTAACTTTTGGAGGTCTTTTCAGAAGGGTTTAGGCACACAAGTGAATCTCAGCACTGCATTTCATCCACAGACTGACGGACAGGCTGAACGTACCATGCAGACACTTGAAGATATGCTATGAGCATGTGTTCTAGATTTTAAGGGAAATTGGGATGACCATCTTCCACTCATAGAATTTGCCTACAATAATAGCTACCATTCCAGTATTAAAATGGCCCCATACGAGGCACTATACGGGAGGAGATGTAGATCACCAGTTGGATGGTTCGAAGTCGGTGAAACAGAATTATATGGGCCAGATTTGATTCACCAAGCCATTGAGAAGGTGAAAGTGATACAGGAGCGATTGAGGACGGCACAAAGCAGGCAAAAGTCTTATTCTGATGTCCGACGTCGTGATCTGGAGTTTGAGGTTGGTGATTGGGTTTTCCTGAGGATCTCGCCGATGAAGGGTGTTATGCGTTTTGGGAAAAAGGGTAAGCTGAGTCCACGGTATATCGGTCCGTACAAAATTCTTCGACGAATTGGACAGGTTGCTTATGAGTTAGAATTGCCATCCGAATTGGAATTTGTCCATCCAGTATTCCATGTATCTATGTTGAGGAAATGTATTGGTAGACCCTTCTCGAGTTGTCCTTATCAAAAGATGTACAAGTT
>NW_017682056.1:0-3980 GCF_001879085.1 Nicotiana attenuata | reverse complement strand
TACCTAGATGTTACAGGTTGTATATTCTCTATCCTTGCTTACATTACTGTTCGTACTTATGGTTCCCTGCCTTACATACTCAGTACTTTATTCGTACTGACGTCCTTTTATTTGTTGACGCTGTATGTCGTGCTGCAAGTCCTGATAGACAGGCAGGCGCAGTTTCCCCACCATAATAGGCTGTCCAGTTCAGCGGTGATTGGCGAGATCCCTTCTTCGGACATGCCGTGGTCTTGGTATGCATTTTTGTTATAGACATTATGGGTATGTCGGGGCCCTGTTCCGGCTATGTTGCAACACTTATGTTCCTTTAGAGGCTCATAGACAGGTGTCGACTCACGTATAGTTTAGTAGGCCTTGTCGGCTGGTTTTTGTTGTATAGTCTCTCATGGTAGCGTGGTAGCTCGTACCTTATATATAGTTTCTTGATTGTCTATTCATCCCATGTTATGTATGTTCATGCCATCATATTTTATTGTTGGTTGTCCACGACCCATGTCTACCATTTATATTGATCTCGTCAGCCCTAAAAGATAATAAAGAAGGTTAGATAAAATGTATGTTGGTGCTCGGTAAGTATGGCCGGGTGCTAGTCATGGCCCTCTAGTTTGGGTCGTGACAAACTTGGTATCAGAGCAAGTCTGTCCTAGGGATTGTCTATGAGCCGTGTCTAGTAGAGTCTTGACTATGGATGTGTAGCGCGCCACATTTACAATCAGGAGGCTACATGACATCTAGGGTTGTTACCTTCTTCCTGAATCTAGATCGTGCGTAGAGTTGAGTCGTAAGTGTTCGTCTCTAATATTCACCTTATTTTTTTTCAGCGATGCCTTCGACTAGGAAGCAAACAATTAGTAGACGACTTGATACAGCTGCGGGAGAGGGTACCAGTCAGGTGCCCCAAGCCAGAGCAGGCCAAAGTGAGGCTCAGAGTGAGATGCCGTCTCATACCTCATCTACTCTGTCTCCTCCAGAGGATATTAGGAGGAACCCAGCACCTCCAGTTCCTCCGTCTGGCACTACAGACCAGGATATGCGGAGTGCTTTGCAGTTATTGACTAGGTTGGTAGCTGCTCAGGCTCAGAGGTAGAATACAGGTGCTGCTGATAAACCAGTTAGTACGAGAGTTCGTGATTTTATTAATTTAGACCCTCCTATGTTTACCGGATCAGATCCGAAAGAGGACCTGCAGACTTTTATTGATCAGGTTCATCATACACTGCGGGCTATGCATAGTAGTGTTACAAAGGCAGCAGAGTTGGCTTCTTATCGGCTACGGGATTTAGCGGTTCTCTGGTATGATAGTTGGGAGAGATCCAGGGGTCCGAACGCTTCTCCAGCTGTGTGGAAGGAATTTTCTGAGGCCTTTCTTCGTCACTACTTGCCAGTTGAGATACGACGAGCTAGAGCTGATAAGTTCATGAACCTTAGACAAGGTAATATGAGTGTGCGAGAGTATAGTATGCAGTTTGATTCTTTAGCAAGATATGCTCCCCATATGGTAGCAGAGATGAGTGATAGGGTGCATCTGTTCGTGAACGGGTTGGGACCACATCTGATAAATGAGTGCACGACAGCCTCCTTGGTGGAGGGCATGGATATTTCCCGTATTCAGGCTTATGCCCAGACCCTAGAGGATCGTAAGCGCCAGCAAAGGGCAGATAGGGAGCAGGATAGGGGCCAGCATAAGCGGGCGAGATTTGCAGGGTATTCTGATGACTTCAGAGGCAATGTCAGGCCCCAGTCTTCGAGGAGTTCGGCGCCATCTGTAGCTAGTGCTCCTCCATAATTCCAGAAGCCTCGATATGATCGATTTACCTATTCAGGTCCAGGTCAGAGTTCGGGGGCATCAGGCTCGCAATATCACAGAGATATTAATTAGACGAGACCCCCAACACCATGTTGTGATCAGTGCGGTAAGGCCCACTTTAGACTGTGCCATCGAGGTTCTGATGCATGTTATTCTTGCGGATAGCCTGGCCATATGATACGGGATTGTCCTAAGAGAGGAGGTGGTGGTATGGCTCAGCCGACTGGATCTGTGTCTGTTTCTTCCTCATCAATTCGACCTCCAGCACGGGGTTTTCAGCAGTCGACAGGTCGAGGTAGAGGTAGAGGCGTAGTGCAGAGTTCGAGTGGTGCTCAAAATCGAACCTATGCTCTAGTAGGTCGACAGGATCTCGAGTCATCTCCAGATGTTGTTACAGGTATATTGTCTGTGTTTTCTTACGATGTATATGCGTTGATTGATCCGGGATCCACATTATCATATGTTACACCCTTTGTGGCTAATAAGTTTAGCGTTAAACCTGAATTGATAAGTAAACCCCTTGCGGTATCTACTCCGATAGGAGATTCTGTGATTGCTAGAAGGGTATATAGAGGTTGCACTGTGATGATTTGTAGTCGTCAAACCTTGACAAATTTATTTGAGTTAGAAATGGTTGATTTCGATGTGATAATGGGAATGGACTGGTTGGCCTCATGCTATGCAAATGTTGACTGCCGTACGAAGATGGTTAGGTTTCAATTTCCTGGTGAACCCGTCATTGAATGGAAGGGGAACATTGCTACACCGAAAGGTAGGTTTATTTCCTATCTTAAGGCAAGGAAAATGATCTCAAAAGGTAACATTTATCATCTCGTTCGCGTTAGGGATGCGGAGGTGAAGCCGCTTACTCTACAATCAATCCCCGTGGTCAATGAATTTCCAGATGTTTTCCCAGATGAACTCCCAGGCCTTCCTCCTGAGAGGGAGATTGAGTTTAGCATTGATGTGTTGCCTGACACTCAACCGATCTCTATCCCTCCACACAGAATGGCCCCGGCAGAGTTGCAAGAGTTGAAGGCGCAGTTGAAGGACTTACTGGATAAGGGCTTCAATAGGCCTAGCACTTCACCTTGGGGTGCGCCAATCTTGTTCGTGCGGAAGAAAGACGAGTTGTTACGGATGTGTATCGACTATCGACAGTTGAATAAGTTTACTGTAAAAAAACAAGTATCCACTTCCAAGGATTGACGACCTGTTTGACCAACTCCAGGGTGCCAAGTATTTCTCCAAGATTGTCTTACGTTCAGGGTATCATCAGGTGAGGGTCAAGGAGAAGGATATTCCAAAGACGGCCTTCCGGACAAGATATGGGCATTTTGAGTTCTTGGTGATGTCGTTCGGGCTAACAAATGCCCCAGCAGCTTTTATGGATCTCATGAATATTGTATTCACGCCCAATCTTGATGTGTTCGTGATCTTATTCATTGATGACATTTTGGTGTATTCTCGTTCGGAGGCGGAACATGCGAGCCACTTGTGGATAGTATTACAGATGCTTCAGGATCGTAAGTTATATGCTAAGCTCTCCAAATGTGAATTCTGGCTAAACTCAGTAGCATTCCTTGGCCATGTGATATCTAACGAGGGTATTAGTGTCGACACTCAGAAGATCGATGCAGTAAATAATTGGCCGAGACCTACAACACCATCAGAAGTCCGCAGCTTCCTAGGGCTAGCAGGATATTATAGGCGATTTGTAGAAGGGGTTTCCTCTCTATATCAGCACCATTGACTAAGTTAACACAGAAAGCTACTAAGTTCCAGTGGTCTGACGCGTGTGAACGAAGTTTTCAGGAGTTGAAGAATCGATTGACATCCGCACCAGTGCTCACTCTTCCTGAAGGACCAGAAGGTTATGTGGTATATTGTGATGCCTCAGGTATAGGTTCTGGGGTGCGTATTGATGCAACATGGGAAGGTGATTGCTTATGCATCAAGACAATTGAAGAAGCATGAAAAGAATTAACCAACCCATGATTTGGAATTGGCTGCAGTAATATATGCTTTGAAGATATGGCGGCACTACTTATACGGCGTCCATGTTGATATCTACACGTATCACAAGAGTTTACAATACATCTTCAAGCAGAAAGAGTTGAATTTGAGGCAGCGTAGGTGGCTTGAATTACTGAAAGACTACAACGTCGAG
>NW_017682055.1:10222-10583 GCF_001879085.1 Nicotiana attenuata | reverse complement strand
GAGCCCAAATGTTGGCAAAAAAGGCAACTAGGGAATGGAGGCCCTATGTCTAAAATCTCAACTTAGGGATTGGAGCCCTAATGTTCGCAAAAAAGGCGACTAGGAAATGGTGGACCTATGTCTAAAAAATCTCAACGTAGGGATTGGAGCGCTAATGTTGGCAAAAGAGCAACTACGGAATGGAGGCCCTATGTCTAAAAATCTCAACTTAGGGTTGGAGCCCTAATGTTGGCAAAAAGGCGACTAGGGAATGGAGGCCCTGTGTCTAAAATCTCAACTTAGGGTTGGAGACCTAATGTTGGCAAAAAGCGACTAGGGAATGGAGGCCCTACGTCTAAAAAATCTTAACTCAGGGATTGGA
>NW_017682055.1:5040-5644 GCF_001879085.1 Nicotiana attenuata | reverse complement strand
CCCTAATGTTGGCAAAAGGCGACTAGGGAATGGAGGCCCTGTGTCTAATATCTCAACATAGGGTTGGAGCCCTAATGTTGGCAAAAAGGATACTAGGGAATGGAGGCCCTGTGTCTGAAATCTCAACTTGGGGCTGGATCCCTAATGTTGGCAAAAGGCGAATAGGGAATAGAGGCCCTACGTCTAAAAAATCTCAACTCAGGGATTGAAGCCCTAATGTTGGCAAAAAGGAGACTAAGGAATGGAGGCCCTATGTCTAAAATCTCAACTCAGGGATTCGATCCCTAATGTTGGCAAAAGGCGACTAAGGTATGGAGGCCCTATATCTAAAAAATCTCAACTCAGGGATTTGAGCCCTAATGTTGGCAAAAAAGGCGACTAGAAAATGGAGGCCCTATGTCTAAAAATCTCAACTTACGGATTGGAGCCCAAATGTTTGCAAAAAAGGCAACTAGGGAATGGAGGCCCTATGTCTAAAATCTCAACTTAGGGATTGGAGCCCTAATGTTCGCAAAAAGGCGACTAGGAATGGTGGACCTATGTACTAAAAATCTCAAACGTAGGGATTGGAAGCGCGTAACTAGTTAGGCAAAGGAGCGAACGT
>NW_017682055.1:0-234 GCF_001879085.1 Nicotiana attenuata | reverse complement strand
AATCTCAACTTAGGGATTGGAGCCCTAATGTTGGCAAAAAGGCAACTAGGGAATGGAGGCCCTATGTCTAACATCTCAACTTAGGGATTGGAGCCCTAATGTTGGCAAAAAGGCGACTGGGGAATGGAGGCCCTATGTCTAAAAAATCTCAACTTAGGGATTGGAGCCCTAATGTTGGCAAAAAAGGCGACTAGGAAATGGAGGCCCTATGTCTAAAAATCACAACTTAGGGAT
>NW_017682054.1:4351-10584 GCF_001879085.1 Nicotiana attenuata | reverse complement strand
ATCTCCATAAGAGTCCTATTTCTTCTCTCTACTACACCACTCTATTATGGAGTATCCGATGTAGACAATTGAGATATAATCTTCTATTTTGATAAGTAACTAATGAACTTTATAGAGAAGTGCTAGCCACCTATGATCAGATCGTAGTAATTTAATATATTTTTATGGTGCTTCTCTGTATCAAGCCTTAAAATCCTGAAATTATTCAAAGCATTCAGACTTACGGTGCATCAAATAAATATATTTATAGTTTGAATAATCATTTATGAACGTCATAAAAATACTCAAAATCACCTCTTCCCTATATGTTCATTGGATAGCACAATCGAAAATAGATTAGTTCTAACTTATCACCAGCTCTCTTTCCTTTAGAGCAGAAATGTCTCTTAGTCATATTTCCTTTTAAACAAGATCCACAAGTTGGTAGTGCCTCTACTTTTAATGAACCTTAAGGTTCATGCTTGACCAACTTGAAATCATATCCAGATTAATATGACTTAGACAGAAGTGCACAGATAAGTTTCACTCAAACTTTAAAGAACATTTTCTCTTATAAGGTAGACTAATATTATTCAGTTCAGGAGATCGACATTAACAATAACAAGGTCATGCATCTATGTACCACAAGAGATAGAATATTTATGAAGCTCAATAACACAATCATTATTCTAAAATAAATTAAATATACATCTCTTATTTTGCTAAAAAACCGAAATTAAATTCCTTATAGCAGATGGTACATACAATGAATCCATCAAATTAACGTCTTATAACGATTAAAGGAATTTTTTTATTTAGTAGTGATACGACAAACTACATGAAGTCATTGTGGAGTTGAGATATACAACATTAAGTAGATCATAATAAGTCATAACACTGAATAATAAAATTCAGACTGCATTCAATATATATACATACATGCATCTTGAGTAGCAAATATCGATGGGAAAAGAGCCATTCATGCAAAGTATATTATATAATGCAAGAATTATACAATCCAAAAAAGAAACAGAACCAACTCAGATGGAGAGCAAACTGTTATTTTTTTTTTGTCAATTGTATATATCATAACTAATATCTCTAGTTCCATTGGTCCAACATGTATAATCAGATGGAGAGTAAGTACATGATATCAATAACTAGTATTTCACCTAGTGAGCTTACAATAAATTTATCCGATATGGAGGAAGACCTAAAGTCAACGCGTAAATTTACACTCACTTGAAATTAATAGTGGAAGACCATAGAAATATATTTCTATCACCACTTAATCATGGTTGCATTATAATTACAGAATTGATTCAACGTGTGAACTCAGATGGAGAGTCAATACATGTTAGCAACTACTAGTAATTATACTCAGTAAGTTCATAATAATTGTATCCGATATGGAGAAGACCTAACGTCGACGCGTAAATTTATTATCTTACTATAAATGAATAGTGGAGACCATAAGGGTTAATTCCTATCATCACTTGATCACAACCATGAAATTTTCTCTAAGGATTAAGCTCCAAAATTCACAAAATGCTCAAAAAACCCATGTAGACAGTCATGAAACACTAAATGTTATTCACTGCATACAACAAGTATTATTTACCTGGATTTTTCGATAGACCTACCAAAATTCAGGTCAATTGGAGATCATAAAAGTCATGATCTTCAAAACAACAACCAAATTTGAAAAGCTACCATTTAAGCATTTTTAGGAATTTAAATCATGGCATACATTCCAACCATATATCAGTTCATGTAAAATAAATATGCGTCATCATGTTCCAGATTTAATAAAATAAAACTGACATAAAAGGAATGACTTTTCATATCTAAATCACATTTTAATCCCGCAAACTGCTAAAAAATAAGCCATCTAAATGACCTGAACTGCCGAAATACGACATAATTCTCTGCATAGCAATGAGTATTTCTTATCA
This sequence comes from Nicotiana attenuata, assembly GCF_001879085.1. Taxonomy (NCBI): domain Eukaryota; kingdom Viridiplantae; phylum Streptophyta; class Magnoliopsida; order Solanales; family Solanaceae; genus Nicotiana; species Nicotiana attenuata. Next base: position 8,650 of record NW_017682054.1, on the reverse strand, counting down.
GGTTATTTCCGATGAACCCACCGAATTTCAAGTCAATTGGAGATGGTGATCACCAAAACTAGACTAAATTCGAATAAGTCTTTTAAAGCGAATTTAAGATTCAACCAATGTGATTTACATTCTTTTCATATATCATATTAAGTTAAATCATCATGCGTAATCATGTTCCAGATTTAACACAAATAAAACTGATATATAAAGAATAATTTTTCATATTTGAATCTTATTTAATCCAATAAACTGCTTAAAACCCCATCTAAGCGACCTCGAAACACCCAAAAATAACGTGATTCGCTGCATAGCAGTGAGTGTTTCTCACCAAGTCGTTTCCGATGGACCTACCAAATTTCAGGTTAATTGGAGTTCGTCAAAAACATGACCTCCAAATCTATAACCAAATTCGGAGAATAACCGTTTTAGGCATTGTCATGGATTAAAATAAATACGATCATGCTTTCTATTATCCTTATAATTATTCCATGAGCACATAACATTGATTATATCCTTTCTTTTGTGTAAGGTATATAAAACCGCCTCTTACATCCAATTGTCCTCCCGTTTTATACAAATGAGAATTCAAGATATTGCTTTTCATCATAGTTGGTGAAAACCTCAATGTCTTTTCTCATGAATTAGTTTAATGTCACTAGTATCAAGAGGTAAACCTTTTTGGTAGATGAAAACTCTACCACTAGTGTAAACTTATCAAGGACAATTTACACATGGTATATTGTAAATATTCAATGATTCAAATAAATAGACCATTTTAGTGGATCCTATTTATTTATCATAATTCTCAATCCATGCATTGATATAATCGCACATGTATAAACTATTGAAAATTTTCAATGATTCAAAATAAATAAACTACTTTAGTAATAACTATTTATTAATTAAAAAATTTCAATTTATACGTGTTAATATGAAATAACACAAGGCTCAGACAACTATTAAGCAAACTCTAAAGAGTTCTAATTCATGATGGAACAGTAGATACTAATAGCACCATCATTATTGGTTTATATGACTCTTTGTTTATAAAGCCCATGTTAGCCATCAATCTATAATTCCACAGAACCATATAATGACTTTACTGCCACGATAATTCATCATTAATCAACATTGATTCTTGGCTAAACCATCAAACAAGGCACGTGTGCCTAAAATAGAGCAACAATATAAACAAAACAATACAGTCATCTTACACATTTTAGTGATTAAACCCACTTGTTCCAACCACCACCTGTCCATGTGCAATTAATTTGGAAGACAAAATAATATCTTTTCTTACCACAAAAACGCGGCAGCTGCCTTCTACCTTTCCTTTAATAATAAGTATTTCACTACTATCAATAAGGATCTAGTCGCCATTGTTGTAAATTGTAATCTTTGTAAAATAGCAAAATAGTGAATTAAATCCACTTTCATGCCATCGCCGACAAAAACAACAACCAGAGACCCTCCTTTTGTTTTCTTTTAGTTCTTTCTAATTAGCCATATGGAAAAAGAAAAAAATTGCCACAGACACGTTCCTTTTAAAATGAGAACCCTAGCGGCAACGTTGTATTCTTTTCCTCCTCAATCAACAAAAAGGAGAGGCAACTAAAATTCACATTGAAGACCAACATAAACGCCGTAACTTTTGAGAACGAGAACAAACAGCAATTTCGTTCCCGTCTTTTAAAATCACAAAAGCTGATATTTGCAAAACCAGTACGTCCTCAACGTAACTCTACACCGAGATATACAATCACACATATATCATCTACGTTATCTACTTAGATGCAAGCAGGCTCTGATACCAATTGATGGAAAGCAGGTATAAACAGCGGAAGCAAATAGCCAGGATCACTTGCATGTAATATAGACAACACATAATCACAGATTTTAATCAAACATAAAATTGATACTTATCTCTTGAAGCGTGACCGCGATCGCGAGAAGCCTCCAAGCAAGAACAAAACCGTCCACGAGATCATCCTCCAATTCCACAATCTTCTGCTGTGTGACCCGAATAATGCCTGGAATTAGCGAAATTCGTGTGGGCGAATTTCTCCTAAGAAAAGCATGTGGTAAAAACCTTGCCTCCTTATGGAATAAGACCTCTTTATATAGCCACAGGTTTTAGGGTTCGAAACCCTTTTCCTAAACCTGTTGGGTCTTCCTTTTCCACCAAGAAATAGAATTTCATTTAATTCCTAATTTTTCGGGCACAACAGGGACCGCAGTATTTAATTAACGAGGCTTCCTATTATGGACTTAATTTGTAACGACCCGACCGGTCGTTTTGAGCCCTAGCGCGCCATTCAGCAGTCTGAGGCCATGAACAGCTTCATTTCAGGTATTGTGAATTGTACGTGTGGTCGGAATTGAATTTCGGGAAGTCCAGAGTTAATTTAGAAGGAGAATTCTTATTTTGGAAGCTTAAAGTTGAAAGAATGAACTAGGATTGAAATTTTGAGTAAACGACCTCGGAATCGGGATCTGAAGGTTCCAGCAGGTTCGTATGATGATTTCGGACTTGGGCGTATGCCCAGTTCGGATTTTGGATAACCCGAGAGCGTTTTGGTGCCTATTGTGGATGTTAGCATTTTAGAAGAAATTTCATAAGTTTGGCTTGAAGAGCATTTCAGTGTTATCGATGTCCGTTTGGGATTCCGAGACTGTGAATAGCTCCGTATGGTGATTCTGGAGTTGGGCGTGATCGGAAGTGAATTCGAAGGTCCGTAGGTCATTTTGGAGCCATTTGGCTAAAGATAGGAATTTGGAGGTATTTGAGAAGTTTGACCGGAAGTGGACTTTTTGATATCGGGGTCGGAATCCGATTCTGGAAGTTGGAGTAGGTCCGTAATGTCAAATATGACTTGTGTGCAAAATTTGAGGTCAATCGGGCATGATTTGATAGGTTTAAACATCGGAAGTAGAAGTTGGAAAGTTCAAAGTTTATAAAGCTTGAATCGGGGTGTAATTCATGGTTTTAGCGTTGTTTGATATAATTTGAGGCCTCGAGCAAGTTCGTAATATTTTTTGGGATTGGTTGGTAGTTTTGGTTGAGGTCCCGGGGGCCTCGGGTGGATTCCAGATGGTTAACGGATCGAGTCCGGAGTTGAAGAAGGGGCTGGGGCTGCTGCTTCTGGTATTTCCGCTTTTGCGGATTTGGGACCGCAGAAGCGGCCCCGCAGAAGCGAAGAAGAAGCCGCAGAATCGGCTGGAGGTGGAGCAGCCCAGGACCGCAGAAGCGGCCCAAGATCCGCAAAAGCGGAACCACAAAAGCGGAACCGCATATGCGGTGGGCCGTCCGCAGAAGCGGAAATCGGGCTGTAGCCCAGGACCGCAGAAGCGGCATTTTTGACCGCAAAAGCGGAACCGTATAGGCGGAAATAATTCCGCAGAAGCGGAAATCGCTGGCAGTGTGATCTTTTAAATCGGGAGATGGTCATTTCTCTCCCATTTTCCACTTGGTGTGGGCGATTTTGGAGAGCTTCAAGAGGGGATTTTCAACATCAACGCTAAGGTAAGTTACTCCCACTCATTTCCAAGTTAATACAAGATTATACCATGGAATTAAACATGAAAAATTGTGGGAAAATTGTGGTTTTGAAAGAAAACCTAGAAAACTTGATAAATTGGATTTCACCACGAATTTGAGCATGGAATTAGGAGTAAATTATATATTTGAGCTAGTGAAGTTATGGGTTCCGTATATCTTCGAGAAATTTCGAAATCCGGGCACGTGGGCCCGAGGGCATTTTGGTCATTTCACTAAGCGGAGTTGGGAATTTGTATAATTTGAATTGTTAACAAGTATTTGAGTATGTTCTCATTAGTTTGTCGTCAATTGGCTAGTTTTGGTGCATTGTGCGTCGGTTCAAGCCTTCGGAAGGATGTAGAATGCCGGTTATGAGTCTTCGGAGCGAGGTGAGTCTCCTTTCTAACCTTGTAAGAGGGAATTGTCCCCCTAGGTGAAATAATTGATTATGTGCTCCTATGTAGGGGCTACGTACGCACGAGGTGACGAGAGTCCGTGCGTAGCTACTATTATGCTATTGTCCGGGTAGATAGGACCCAAAAGCATGTTATACTTGGATTAATTGTGAACCCATGGATAGCCTGAATTGCTTAAATCACATTGAATTAGTAAGTAAATTTCTAAAAGGACTAAACTTCATTTCTTAAAGGTTGTTAAAGGAGAATTGGTATTATTTGGATAATTATTCCCCGATAAATTCTTAATTGGCTACTTGAGCATGTATTTTATGTGTACCTGCGTCGCATGCATGATTCGCGAGCAGGGTATGT
>NW_017682054.1:0-2793 GCF_001879085.1 Nicotiana attenuata | reverse complement strand
ATGAGAAGGACGGATCTTCAATTTATAGAACTCCAAACCTTTTCCTACAAGAAAGGGACTAGCCAAATATGGAAGAATTATATTTTCCTTCTAGGAAAAGAAAACCCAATTATGGTAAATATGTTGTCCTTTCCTTCATGAAATAGGAAAACTAATTATGGTAAGAAAATCTGGACAAACACCTAAGTATGTGGATATATACGACAATGGGTTGAAGATAATATTCGCAACCATATTGTGAACGAGATACATGTGAGATCATTGTGGGAAAAGTTAGAGACTCTTTATGCTTCAAAAATCGGGAACAAAAAATTGTTTCTACTAAAGCAATTGATGACCTTCAAATACAAGGAAGGCAGCCCTATCCTTGATCACATAAATGATTGAAGATGGCGGGGAGTGATTTCCACAGGTGGGTTATTTCCTGTGAGCAGGGTAGCGGTGGCGTGGTTGGCGAGGCTTCTGCAAAGAATTCTATTTGTTATACGGCGAAGAGATCGGTCGTGCGAATGGGGTTGATGATTCAGAGTATCAAAAGGGGGTGTTACCGAATGATTCCGAGAATTTTGGCGGTTGGTTGCGCCGGTTATGTCGATAAGAGATAAGGAATCCCGGTGAATTCCAGAGTTGTGAAATAATGGATTCAAGCTAAGTGGGAGAGTCCCACCGCCTATGATTGGGTTGCATGGTTAACTACTCGTGAGGTTTCTGGTTATTAGCATATTGATGGGTTATCCCAGCTACGGGAAAAGACCATAAGTGGTAAAAGGGAGTAGATGAATTGTTGGGGGCGTGCTATGGTGGCCTTATTGGCTCATGTTCGAACTTGGGGAAGGATTCAGGGATTATGCCTTGTATAGAAGCGGGTTTAAAGGGGAGTGATTCTGCCAGGTGCTTCTTTGAGAGGGTATTAATGTGCTAGAAGATTCATGGAGTTGATTATATTCGGGACCAAGTTAGAGCGGGTGGCTCTCAACAACGGTCCTAGTAGATCCCAAGGGATAAAGTGTGGTGCCCAATGATTTCAAGCCTATGGGTACAGTTAAGGATCAAGATTTGTAACAGCATATGAGAAGGTGCCCAGAATGTTCTATGATATTTTAACTTGTGATGTAGCATTTGAGAGATATGAGATAGTTCGTGGGATTTGAGACAGCATGGTCTCATGACTCAAGGCCACTCGGGGTGAGTGTAGAGGGAGTATGTCATGTGTTGAATGGAGTTAGTAGTATTTCCAGGGCAATCAAGGATAAACTGGAAAGAGGCAGATTGATTAGCCATAGTTGAATTGGCATATTGGGGTCAGTGGTCAGTTCATTCAGCATGATCAAGTTATGCGTATGATTTGTGGCGGTACGTGTGAGGCATGTCGGCCACCGTAATTAATGTTATCAGAAGCATCCTTCTGTTATGGCTTATTAAGTGGAAGCGGATTCCGGAAGGGCTATGGTGGCTTGGACCACTACTTAGAGTTTGCATATCCTACGGTTATGGGAATTTACCTGTGTGTTGCTATGATTCTCCTGAAGTGAGTTAAGTGAAAAGTTCTTATATGATGAACTGTTAAAATATTAACGATTTCGGAGTTACGATGAAAATCGTGTTCTATCGTATGTTGGCACGTTGGGTGCTGTGAGTAGCATGGAAATTCGCAGTGTGGATCGAGGTTGCAGTTTGCTGTTGGTAAGGATGCCACGAGCTCGGATGAGCAAGAAAAGGGTGGAATGTTTAAAGTAAATTGGTATTGTATTCAGCGTCACCTGAGATCGATGTGTTGTGAAAGAGGCTTTGCATCCTGGTTAAGGATTCTTGATCGCTTTTCAGCGTTAGTGCGGCCGATGGTTTAGATGTCAGGACCCGTTATTTATTTAGGAAGATTATGGGAACGTGTCCCACGGGAAGATTGTACCAGGGTGACATGTAGTCACTTGTGTGACTAAAGATTTAAACCAAGTATGAGGAATTGTGGTAATATCATTACTTTGAGAATTTATGCTTGGAGGGCACTTTGTTTATTGGGTTATGAACTGAGGAGGTTTGGTCCGGTTATGATGGTTGTTCTTGTGTGTTATGAGAAGAGGGAAATTAGTATGGACCTTTAAAAGGTTATTGGCTTAGTTTGATGTGATCAGGATCGACTTGAGGTCGGTGGATGGGTTTAAATGTGAATATGGGCTCTATGTCAGGCCAGTTGTGTTCATTTCAGTAACGCGCTCCTTATGTAGTGGTCAGGGTGTTATCTCGTTGTCAGATATTTCATGTAGTGATGCATTACGCCGTGTGAGTTGTGAGACGGCCTGAGAAATTGTGTACGTGTTGAGGATCCGCGTGGAAATGTCGTATTATGAGCAAAATGGCTCTTGAGATTCAGATTATATATCGCACCTCAGTTGTGCTTGAGTTTCGTAGCTTATGGCGCTATATGTCCCCCTAGGGATGGTATTATGCACTTAGCGTGCTTGTGACCAAATTCGATATCTTGTTGTAATGGGCAATTTAGCTCGATGTATATCTCCTTATGCGAGTTCTATGTGTGGATCGGTTGGCACGCCGCCATGGGTATGTTATTTGGATCGGGTGGCACACCGCCACGGTTATGTTGTTTGGATCGGGTTGCGCACCGCAACAGCGTGATGTTCAGTACAGTTCCCCATATCTGTTTATTGTGTTCTGTTTCCTATTTTCTGAAGGAAGCTCATATTAGTTGTGCGCCCGCGTCGCATGTATGATTCGCGAGCGGGGTAACTAAAAATTCCTTTCAGAGTTCATTTTCCTTTTTGTGTCGCATTCTAA
>NW_017682053.1:6360-10587 GCF_001879085.1 Nicotiana attenuata | reverse complement strand
CTACCAACAAGGCTCTACAGTCTGGTGGCACGTCCAAGAAGAAGGATATGAGTGCCGTAATGGTCGCACAGGGAGCCAAATCACCACCAAAATACCACACCTACCCATCACTTCCACTTACATATCAGCCCATCCCGAATTACCAAGCACCCACACCCTCCTATCAAAACCCACCTCCCGTTTACCAATCCTCTCCACCTCTCACATATCAACCCACCTCACCCAGATACCCTCAACCAGCACCTGCCTACCAAGCTTATAATGCTCAACCCTCTCACTACCAATCACCCCCCCACCCGCCAAAATTTCCCTAGACCTAGGCCAAATTTTGACCGCAGACCTCCCAGACAATACACAGCCGTCGCCGAACCAATTGACCAGCTGTACGAGAGACTTAAAGCTGTTGGTTACGTCACTCCTATCCCAGCCAAAACTCCAAAAAATCCTTCCCAGTGGGTCAACCCCAATAAGACTTGTGCGTACCATTCTGGCATGAGGGGACACACCCTTGACGAGTGCCGCTCATTGAAGGACAAGATTCAAACCCTGATCGACAATAAGGTCATAGTAGCAAAGGAGCGTGCTCCTAATGTTCGCAACAACCCTCTGCTTGACCAAAAAGGTGGAGACATTCACATGATCGAGATCGAATATGATTGGAATCCCAAGGGGTCGATAGGTTTGATTGCTGAAGGTGATGAACCAAAGAAACCAACGGTTACAGTTAACCCAATTGTTGTGCAGAATCAGCCCTCCAGGGACGATGAAGTAAACATATCTATACCTCTCGAATTTGAAGCGCCTCCTTCTGCAAAGGCGCCCGGGCCAATTGAGGTCAAATTTGGAGTTCCAAAAGCACCTGCACCCTTTGAAGTTGTTGTGTTACCACCAAGGGTACCTATTCCTATGACAATGTCGGACATAATACCGTTCCACTCAAAAGCCATACCCTGGGATTACACTGCCGAAGCTAGGAGTATAGGGAAAACCAAGACAGGAGAAACAATTGTTGCGCAAGCAATGACCAGAACAGGGAGGGTTTGCACCCCAGAACACTTAGCTGAGTCCATTAAGCAAGCCCCAAGACGGCTTATTGAAACTGGGCCCGACGATCTTTGGAGAAAAATGCAAGCTAAGGAGCACTCAGTCGCTGAGCAGTTGAACAAAACACCGGCACAGATCTCTATCCTAGATCATCTATAGAGCTCTGACGCTCATAAAAATGCCCTGATGAAAATACTGAGTGAAGCTTATGTGCCCAGCAACATAACTGGGGGTGAAATGGCAAATATGGTAGGGCAAGTGCTGGAGAACCATAAAATCACCTTCCACGAAGATGAGCTGCCGCCGGAAGGATTGCGCCACAACAAGGCACTGCACATCACCGTGCAATGCGAGGATTATTTCATCACTAGAGTCCTGATTGACGGAGGATCAAGCCTCAACATCTGTCCGCTGGTAACTCTCAGAACTTTGGGAAAAAGCCTGCACAAAATCAAAGATGGCGCTATCAATGTCAAGGCCTTCGACGGATCCCAGAGATCTACTATTAGAGAAATCAGCCTATGCTTACAAATGGGGCCAACATGGTTCGACGTCCACTTTTAAGTAATAGACGTCCCGACATCCTATAACCTGCTATTAGGACGGCCCTGGATCCACGTCGCTGGAGCCGTAGCATCGACCCTGCATCAGGCAGTGAAGTTCGAATGGAATCACCAGGAGGTGATTATTCGTGGCGATGGTAGTAACACCATATATAGTCATCAGACCATCCCAATGATTGGAAGCAGAAGGAGAGTAGGCGGAGAAACATACCACCACATCGAAAGGGTCAACGCTGTAGATAAGGATAAGTGGTGGGATAATAAGATCGAAAGTATCCTGAATTGGTGTGGGTACGAACTTGGAAAGGGACTCGGCAAAAACCTCCAGGGAATCACCAAACACATCAAACTGAAGAAACACGGTACTACATTTGGCTTAGGGTACGATTATACTTGGGAAGAATTCTAGAGCTGGTCGCCACCATGGCGTGGTCCCTACTATCCATTGGAGCTTCCGATACCCAGCCTGGAGCAAACCTTCCAACCGGCAGATACTATATACGGGTGAAGAGGAAGACGAAGCGTTGGCAGCCATGAAGAATCTGTTTCTGGAGGATGATGATATGGACTGCTGTGTTCTTTTCGAGGAGGAAGGGGAGGAAGGCCCTTCCATACAAGATGTGAATCGAGGAGACCGCCTCAGCAATTGGTTAATTAGGACCGTCAGGGCCCGGAAATCTTCGTGGTAGCAAGGCTAAACAAAAGCACCATGCTTCTCCTTTTACTTTTTACTAGATAATTTCCTTTCCACATTGTCTTTAATTTTGAAAAGAGCTCCGGCATTTCAAACAATTATGAATTTAACCAAAGCATTTCAGTTTATCATATACCTCGCTCTTATTATTTTCTTTATCATTTACTGTATTTTTACACAGCATTACTATTACTTACTTTGATGATGAACCAAAGATTGTGACTTGCAACGAAACAACGCAACAAAAGAACATAGACTCAGAAGAAGATGAAATACCTGAAGAGGTCGTCAGAGAGGTTGAGAATTTTGAGAATAGACCTAAGTCTAACCTGGAAGAAACTGAGGTCATTAATTTCGGAGATGCAGAAAATGTCAAAGAAACTCGCATCAGTGTTCACTTGTCACCGTCAGAAAAGGAAGAATATACGGAATTTTTAAAGGAATACGAGGACATATTCGCCTGGTCGTATAATGATATGACTGGTCTCAGCACGTCCATTGTAGCTCACAAACTGCCAACAGATCCAGCCTGTCCGCCGGTAACTGACGCATTAGCTACTTTATCCTCCATGATCCAGCATCCAGACACGAATTTCATTGATCCCATCCCAGTAAAGATTTAAGATCAGCCAGCTTATTGTGATCACATTGAGGAAGAAGCAGACGGAAAACCATGATTCCACGACATCAAAAAAGTACTTGAGACCTGTATAGAAGGACTCCCGATTTGGGTTTATTAAGGTATGTCGAAGCAAAGGAAGCATCCAGGTTATTAGAAGAAGTTCACGCTGGGACCTGCGGGCCGCACATGAATGGCTTTGTCCTAGCAAAGAAGATACTCCGAGCAGGATATTTTTGGATGACTATGGAAACAGACTGTATCCAGTATGTTCGCAAATGCCATCGATGTCAGATACATGCAGACATGATAAAGGTGCCTCCAAACGAGCTAACTGCAACAAGTTCACCGTGGCCATTCGCCGCCTAGGGAATGGATGTTATTGGACCTATTGAGCCTGCCGCATCAAACGGGCACAGGTTTATCCTGGTTGCAATTTATTATTTTACCAAATGGGTTGAAGCAGCGTCATACAAGGCAGTGACTAAGAAAGTTGTGGTGGATTTCGTCCGCGACCGTATTGTTTGCCAATTCGGAATTCCGGAATCAATCATCACCGATAATGGTTCCAATCTCAACAGTGACCTGATGAAAGCCATGTGTGAGGCATTCAAGATCAAACACAAGAACTCTACAATCTACAGGCCTCAGATGAATGGAACTGTAGAAGCAGCCAACAAGAATATCAAGATGATAGTAAGAAAGATGGTCGAAAGCCACAAACAATGGCATGAGAAGTTATCATTTGCCTTACTGGGATACCGCACCACAGTCCACAGATCGACCGGAGCAACTCCTTACATGCTGGTTTATGGTACAGAGGTAGTCATCCCCGCCGAGGTAGAAATTCCCTCCTTGAGGATCATATAAGAAGCAGAGTTGGACGACGCAGAATGGGTAAAAGGTCGCTACGAGCAGTTAGCCCTTATAGATGGGAAAAGGATGAATGCAGTTTGCCACGGTCAGTTGTATCAGAACATAATGTCCAGAGCCTTCAACAAAAGAGTTAAGCCAAGGAAGTTTACACCGGGGCAGCTAGTATTGAAGAAAATATTCCCACATCAAGATGAAGCCAAGGGGAAATTCTCCCCCAACTGGCAAGGTCCGTACATGGTTCACCGGGTTCTAACTGGAGGAGCCCTTATTCTTGTAGAAAGGGACGGAGAAGTCTGGCCAAAGCCAATCAATTCAGATGTAGTGAAACGATACTATGTGTAACCACTTATGATTTCTTATGATGATGTAATTTGAACTACGCCTGACCTGATTCCCGTTTAAGAGGGGATACGTAGGCAGCCCTATGGGTT
>NW_017682053.1:0-3869 GCF_001879085.1 Nicotiana attenuata | reverse complement strand
ATATTATTAATAGTATCAGTGCGTTTTAATTTGTTTGAAGTTCATTTTTTTAACTATTTTATAGTAAAATTAAAGGGAAAAATCGGTTATTTAACACATAGCCATTTCAATTGCAAATATAGCATCAATTTAATCCCCAATTAACCCCAACTCAGCCCAAAGATACCCAGCCCAATTACCACTTGCAACCCGGTCCCCATTTAGCCCATTTAACCCTCTTCCCTTTCCTTTTTTAATTCTAACGACCCTAAAACCCTACCTCATTTTTTCTCGACCGCCGCCTCTGAATCCCCCCCTCTCAACTCTCTCTCAACTCACCTCAAACCCTATCCGCCGCCTCTCACTGAAACCCTAATCTATGGCTTCTCAGGCTCATCGGAGGCCTATACTGGCCTCTCATGGCTTCTGCGTGCTCATTTCCTAAAGGTCCTATGACCACATCTTGAAGGGTTCCGACCAAGCCTTTGCTCGATGACTGTTCTCCGGTCGTCTTCAACCTTTGTCCGGCTAGTCATGGCTATTTGAGTTCGATCTTCGACTTTCCTGCTCAGATCAATGGTTTCCAAAGCCTTTCTCATCACCTGGGTTTCTTACGAAACCCTAATCTATAAGGTTCCTTCGATTTATTTCTAGATCTGCTCCGGATCTATGTGTGTGTGAACCTTCTATGCATTTTTCTCGAGTCTCTTTAATTTTTTTTGCTTTCAGAAACTGTTTATTCTTCAACTAGGGTTTCATGTTAAGTTATTTCGAATCTCTTCTCTGATTCTCGACATGTTTTACTGTGTTTTGTTTGTGTTGTTTTCTATCTGAGTTAGCATGTTGAAAACCCTAATTTTGGGATTTTGTTTGAGTTTCTGTTTGTTAATATTCGCTTGATTTACCTTTCTTATATATCTGAGTTTGCATAGTGAAAGCCCTAATTTTTGGGGTTTATCCGAGACTCTGAATTTGTTTATTTGTTTATCTGCTTATCTCCTCTAAACTCGATTGATTTTGGAAAACCCTAGTTTCTTTGGGGACTATTCGATTTCTTCGAAATTGTTTGTGCAACTCGTCTGTTGAAATTGCAATGTGCTTCAATTCTCTTTTCTTCATGTGACTCTTTTGGTTCTGAGTTCTTACTACCTGTCAAACTCAACTATGGTTTCCACTCAACTCTTTGCATGTTTCTGATTTTCTTCTCTATTGCTAAACACTGAAACTTGACTATCATGCTTCGAATTTCTTCTTTTTAGTTACTACTACATGCTGTTATTTTGCCATAACTTGGCCTCACATGTCTATTACTTGTGCACTTCATTTATATACTGAGTCCCTTCTGTGATTGATTCTCAAACTCGTGATTGATTTTCAAAACTTTTCCTTTGTGAAATTCTGATTTTTACTCGCCTGTTAAGGGGTAATTGATTCTTTCTCTTTGTTTGGCCTTACCAGATCCTTTCTAAAAATAATTACATTCTTGTACTTAGACTTAAACACCTATTGTATGATGTTACTGCTCCTTTTATGGCAACAACCATTCTGCTTAAAGACTGATTTTCTTTCCTTATCTTGACCCTGTTAGTATCCGTTTGAACAATAATCCCTTGATTAAAGGGAAGTCTTGTGTTAATTGATTCTGACTTGTGATTGTTTCCATATTTGTGTTAAAACATTACTTATTACCTTATTCTCCACTCGTTTTCAAAATTATAAATACCCTACCCTCTTTTCTTTAAAGGGACGAACAACTTGAGTTCAAAATATACACACTTACTCTTAAAACTCTCTCTTTCTTTACTACTACTTGTGCTGTTGCTTTGCCTAGCCGGCTGAAAGCCAAGGCTAGACTGTGGACTTGTGTTTGCTTTACGTTTCTGCACTTTAATTCTCTACTGGTATGTCCTAGTTAATTTACAAGCCTCAACAACAATATGTTTTCTTTAACTACTCCAGTTTGTCATTCCTGTCTACTTCTACTCATGTTTCTGTAGTCAAGATATGTTACTAGCATGTTGTAATACGTTCCCTTGTAAATTAATGTTTGTCTATGTATGCACCCTGTCAGTCACTTGTTATTTATTTGCTACCTTATGAATCCCAAACCCCCGTATCCCCTTATATGCTTTAAGTTATGGTTCAGAAACATGGCAATATTCGAAGTTATTGTCCATGGATATGAACTGGACCCTTTGGGCCCTAAGCTTTGTCAGTTTCCCATCCCTATTCCCTTATTGTGTGTGCTGAGTAACACCTTTGGCCTGACAGTATTCTAGTTATTGCTCAGACCATAGCTTGACCTCCAGTAGGTAAATGTTTGGCCAACAGGTTTGGTTAGGGGTGTGCCAGTCTACTTTATGGCTAGGCATGACCACCAGCCTGCCTGGGTATTCCCTATCCCCTTTCTCTTATTGCACTTGCACTATGCTCTTAGAACTTAGGTTCTGCCCCTCTTGTGTGAGCCTTGCCTTGGGACCCTTGAGCTCCATCTGAACTTGGACACATAAGGGCTGGTCCTTCCACACTGCACAACTCAATTTTCTGATTAACATCTTGGGTGTATGCACTGCCTGGGGTTCCTGAAATCCCTTGGATCTCTAAAACACCCTAGATGAGATAAGGCTTGGAAATCTGGATCTCGGAAGTGGCTCAATCTCATATTATTAGACATTAAGTCTGAATTAGGCTGCTCGGATGTAGCTGATGATTCCTGATGTACTTTTTTTTTAATTCCAGTTTTATTTCTTTTGGGCTGTAATAATTTGTATAAACTCGGGGATTTAGTAAAAAAGGGGATGGGGGTTTACTTTTATGCACCAAGGGTAGAAATCATGCCTATAGGGATTTATTTATGATTTGTGCAACTCCACGCGTAGAAAACATGCCTATAGGATTCGACACTTAATTTCTGCAATAAAGCACATAGATATCATGCCTATAGGGTTAACTTCTGATTTCTGCAACTTCACACATAGATATCCTGCCTATAGGATTAACTTCTAATTGTTTTGCAAATTCACATATAGAAATACTGCCTATAGACTTCCGTATCTCTGCATATATAAGCGTCATCAGGCAAACAGTTCGCAGGTTTAACAATAAAAGCTGCATATAGATACCATGTTCATAGGACTTCTGTTAACGTCTAAAAGATGTCAAAAATCACTAAACATATAGAGAGCATGCCTATAGGAAATCTCGAATCTGAATAGAAGCTACGTCAACTGCTGAACTCGTATTGTTCTGTTAAAACTGGTAACCTTTTTCTATAATCAGTTTGCATTATTTCTAAAATCAGTAGATATCATGCCTAGTTCTATCCAACACTTAGACAAAAGGATTAATTAATCAATCAGATCGGTTTTAGTCAACTTCATTCGAGTAAGCCTAATGTAGACTTTTCGCCTAAAAATGTGTGTTGAACCAGTCCGCTCTTCGCATTATTTAATTAAGACCAAATCAGTACGTGTAAGACATGCTAAACTCTATGACTTTTATCTGATTTATGGAGGCATATTTGAGCCCTGTTTGCTTGTCTGCTTCCCCTTTATTTGCATTACGTGTTTTTGATTGACGCCTTAGCATTTTGTCCTTTGAAAACTCCTAAAAGCCCCCAAACCCCTCTCCCTTTAGGATTAGTAGTCCATTTGCCTCCGGGACTGATAGGATTGGGACGGGTAATAGCATGCAATAAGTAACGATACTATTCAGCGCTTCAATACCTTAACGGGGTAGGGAAGGGTAGACATGGATATGATGATCACACGATAACACTATGCGTACAATCGGGTACAGGTGTTGTGTGGATGATCCATGTGATTTATAAACCTAGGACCCCCCCTCCCTCTTTGTTATTTTTATTCCAGGATTTTAAAAGCTGTTCAGTT
>NW_017682052.1:9899-10588 GCF_001879085.1 Nicotiana attenuata | reverse complement strand
ATCGCGATGCATATAGCTACCATCTCGGCTACGGTTCCCCACCCCACACTTAAGATTCCAAGGGGTGCATGAAGACATAGAACTAGTATTACAATCCCGGAGACTCAGGCTCCAATGGGGAAAAAGAATGCCTTTGAGGCATTTTGACAAATACTTAGCGTGCACTAGTGCCATGGAAGTGCTTGTAGGAATGAGGGGTTACCTCACTCTACCAAATCGGCTTGGAATTTCGTGCTACCACCCTTGTAAACAACAACAATACCATTCCTATGGGGTTTATGGGGTTAGGAAAAACAAGCACATTGTTACTATGAAGAACATACCCAAAAGTTATCCGATCACTTCGCCCAATTCGAAATTTGACAAAGAAAAGAGTTAGAAACGATACCTTAGATGCTTAGGAGGGAGGTTGCTCTTCAATTGATATTGCTAGTGAGTGTGAGTGGAGGAATGTATGAACTTTTAATGGAGTTCTTGTAAGTGAGAGAGGGAGAGGAAGGCTGGCAGTGGGTGTTTGGAGAGGGAAAAGGAACGTGTGTGTGTGTAGGGCAGTGTGTTTACATAAGGTTGGGCGTGTGTTATGTTTGGGAAGGGCTGGGCGGTAGTTGTTAATTAGGGTAGGTGTTTAAGAAATAAATAAGAAGAGAAGAAATTAAAAAAAATATTTGAACTTACTTGGCGCCGCGAGG
>NW_017682052.1:5076-6061 GCF_001879085.1 Nicotiana attenuata | reverse complement strand
GATGAAGATGAAGAAGAACTGGAGGAAATACAGAGGGAGCAAGATGAGAAGGAATGGACTGCTTTATGTCAAATAGCAGGTAAATTGATATTGATGTATTACAAAAAATACCTATGCAAGGAACCTTGCCGTACATCTAGTCGCTCTGGAAATGCATTTATTCAAGAGATATTAAGAGGAAACGAGACTCGTTGTTATGAAAATTTTCGATTGAGGAAGTCGGTGTTTGTTGATCTATCGAATGACTTAACTGAAAATTATGGGCTTAAACCCACACGTGGAATGTCTATACACGAGATGTTAGGCATGTTCTTGATGACTTGTGCACATGGAGCTGGAAATCGATTGATACAGGAAATCTTTCAACATTCGGGAGAAACAATTCATAGACACTTTCATAGTGTTTTAAAGGCGATTTGTGAGCTTGCAAGATATATAATTAAACCACATCAAAATTATAATGATGGTGCAGGAGCTCACAAGCCATGTAATGGTCGATATCTCCCTTTCTTTAGAGTAAGAAATATTGTTACATAATTATTTTTTATTAAATTTATAACTTAACTTTTATAAGTATTACTAACTTAAGTTAAATTTATACTTGTAAATGTATGTAGGATTGTATTGGAGCACTTGATGATACACATGTTAAAGCAAGGTTACCGCAAGGTCAAGAGATACCATATATTGGACGTAAAGGTTATCCGACTCAAAATATTCTTGCTGTCGTAGATTTTAATATGTGTTTTACATTTGCATGGGCTGGGTGGGAAGGAGCAGCTCACGATAGTCGTATATTTGGTGAGGCCCTTCGTAGACCAGAACTAAACTTTCCACATCCAATTGGAAACAAGTATTATCTAGTTGATGCAGGATATCCTCACATGAAGGGATATATGGCTCCATACAAAGGAGATAATGTGAGATATCACCTAGCACAATTCCG
Organism: Nicotiana attenuata; assembly: GCF_001879085.1. NCBI lineage: Eukaryota > Viridiplantae > Streptophyta > Magnoliopsida > Solanales > Solanaceae > Nicotiana > Nicotiana attenuata. The sequence continues at coordinate 5,115 of NW_017682052.1, read as the reverse complement.
CCGCGGTGCAACAGACAATGCGAGACAGAGGCGAATGAA
>NW_017682052.1:0-1678 GCF_001879085.1 Nicotiana attenuata | reverse complement strand
TGAAGAAGGGATAAATGTTATGATGATTGTGACAAAGAACACTTCACTTATCTTAATGATGAAATGAGCGATGAAAGTGATGATCTACAGAATATAAATTCTGTTGTGTTTCCAGAGCCATCACTAAAAAGACAAAAATCAACTGATGGTGTTAGTAGCAGTAGTCAAGTAAGAAAGAGTAAGAAAAAAACAGCTGCAACATTAATAAAAGAGGATATACACTCTCTCATAGAGTTTATGTCTAGCAAAAGCACTGCTACATCTCCTGCAGTTGATGAGACATCCATCGAGAAGTGTATTGGCACGTTGGGAAAAATTTCTGATATTCTAACTGGGAGTGAAATTTACAGTTTTACTATGAATATGTTCCGCAAGAAAAATAATCGACAGATATTTTTGGTGATGCCTACTGATGAAGCTCGCAAGTGTTGGTTGGAGTTTAACTACCAGTTATACCTTAACAAAAATGGATAATATATCGTTATGGTTGAGTCTTTATTATGGTTTTATGTGTAAACTTTGTTATGGTTTTATGTATTTAGATGTTGTGATTGTATGACTAAACTTTTATTAAATTAAAGATTTTGTTTGTTAAGCTTTTAACTAGCTTCAGTTGTAAAGCTTATGAATTTGTAAAGCTTTTAGTAAAGCTTTTAGTTAGCGTAAATCTTATGTCAAATGTTTTAGTTAGTAGCTTATGTTAAATGATAAGCTTTTAACTAGAAATGCTTCAGTTGTAATGCTTATGTTAAATGCTTCAGTTAGTAGCTTATGTTAAATGCTTCAGTTACTAGCTTATGTTAAATGATAAGCTTATGAATTTGTAAAGCTTATGTTAATTCATGTTCTGGAAATGCTTCAGTTGTAAAGCTTATGTTGTAAACTAGCTTTTAACTAGCTTCACTCCTCCAGTTCTTTTTAAATTCTACAACTAATCATTGGAATGCATTTGTAAAGCTAACAGTTAACTCCTCTTTACTTATGTTTTTATTTTCAGTTAAATGGAGAGTTCAAACTCTAGTGACATAATAGATCCTTATCCAAGTTATTCGTCAGACGATGAAGATGAAGAAGAACTGGAGGAAATACAGAGGGAGCAAAATGAGAAGGAATGGACTACTTTATGTCAAATAGCAGGTAAATTGATATTGATGTATTACAAAAAATACCTATGCAAGGAACCTTGTCGTACATCTAGTCGCTCTGGAAATGCATTTATTCAAGAGATATTAAGAGGAAACGAGACTCGTTGTTATGAAAATTTTCGGTTGAGGAAGTCGGTGTTTGTTGATCTATCGAATGACTTAACTGAAAAGTATGGGCTTAAACCCACACGTGGAATGTCTATACACGAGATGTTAGGCATGTTCTTGATGACTTGTGCACATGGAGCTGGAAATCGATTGATACAGGAAATCTTTCAACATTCGGGAGAAACAATTCATAGACACTTTCATAGTGTTTTAAAGGCGATTTGTGAGCTTGCAAGAGATATAATTAAACCACATCAAAATTATAATGATGGTGCAGGAGCTCACAAGCCATGTAATGGTCGATATCTCCCTTTCTTTAGAGTAAGAAATATTGTTACATAATTATTTTTTATTAAATTTATAACTTAACTTTTATAAGTATTACTAACTTAAGTTAAATTTATACTTGTAAATGTATGTAGGAT
>NW_017682051.1:0-10589 GCF_001879085.1 Nicotiana attenuata | reverse complement strand
ATTCTGTAGTAGCGAGAGGATGGATATTTGCGCTGGTGTTTTTAGCTGGTCAATGACCGAATACTCCTTGGCCTATATCTTCCTCCAAAGGTCGTCTGGACCTGTTTCAATGATGAGTGGCCGGTTGGAAGCTTGATTACATGACTCAGCTAAGTGCTCCGGAGTATAGACTCTTCCAGTCCTTGTCATACCCTGTGCTGCAATAGTCTCTTCGAACATGACCTTGCCTTTCCTCCTAGCCTCGGCTGTGTAATCCCAGGGTATGGCTTTTGTGTGGAATGAAGGCATGACGGACATCGCCACTGGGATGGGTGCGGCCACTTTTACTTCGAATGGGACATGTTCTTTGGGTGGCAAAACTACAACTTCAAATGGTGCTGGCGCTTTTGCTGATGGCGCTGCTTTGAACTCAAGAGGGATAGACACATCTACCTCAGTGACCTCAGATGGTTGGATCTGGACCATGATGGGGTTGAGGGTAACTGCTGGCCTCTTTGGATCATCGCCCTCCATGATCAACCCGATGGATCCCTCGGGATCCCAATCATCCTCTACTTCAATCATGTGAATACTCCCGCCCTTATGGTCTGACAGAGGGTTGTTGCGGACATTTGGGGCGGGTGCCTTTGCCATAATAACCTTATTATTGATCAGAGACTGGATCTTGTCTTTCAATGAACGACATTCATCGATGGTGTGCCCTTTCATGCCAGAGTGGTATGCACAGGATTTGTTTGGGTTAACCCACTGAGAAGGTTCTCAGGGGTTGTAGCAGGGATGGGGGTGACATAACCGGCGGCTTTGAGTCTTTCATATAGTTGGTCAATGGGTTCAGCAATGGCTGTATATTGTTTGGGAGGCCTGCGGTCAAAATTTGGTCGGGGTCTAGGAAAGTTCTGACGGGCAAGAGGTGACTGATAGTGGGATGGTTGAGCATTATAAGTTTGGTATACATGTGCGGGTTAGGAATATCTAGGCGAAGTAGGCTGATATTTGGGAGGTGGAGATGGTTGATAGGTGGGTGGTGAGGGTGCTTGGTAGTTCGGAGTGGGCTGATATGTGAGTGGAGGTGTTGGGTAGGTTTGGTACTTGATAGGAGATTTGGTTCTTTGTGCGACCATCATGGCTCCTACGTCCCTCTTTTTGGACACACCACTGGACTGCAAGGCCTTATTTGTAGCCTGCAAGGCCTCGAAGTTTGTGACCATACCGCTCTTAATGCCTTCTTCAATTCGTTCCCCCAGTTTGATAATGTCAGAAAATTTGTGGCTCTCGATCATCATTAGTCGTTCATAGTATTGCGGGTCTTGGGCCCGGACAAAGAATTTATTCATATGTTCCTCTTCTAAGGCAGGTCTGACCTTAGCAGCTTCGGACCTCCAGCGAGTAGCATACTCACGAAATGTTTTTGTAGGCTTCTTCTTTAGATTCTGGATATAGAACACATCCGACGCATTCTCTGTGTTGAACCTGAACTTGTCCATGAAATCGGACGCCATGCCTACCGAGCTCGACCATTTCTTTGGATCCTGGCTAATGTACCAAGACATCGCATCTCCTTTTAGACTCCTCATGAACAGCTTCATACGGATTCTCTCGTCTTTCCCTACCCTAACCAGCTTGTCATAATACGTCCTCAAATGGACCCTTGGATCACCTGTACCGTCAAACATCTCGAACTTCAGAGGTTTGTACCCCTCGGGCAGTTCGACATCGGGCTGTATGCAGAGATCTTCATAATTTAGCCCTTCAATTCCCTTGTTTCCTTCAATGCCCTGGATCCGGCTAGTCAATTTCTTAAGTTCTTCAGCCAGGTTCCTGATGAGAAAATCTTTATCATCAGACTCGGGTGTGCTGAGATGGGTTGGATGGAGAGTGGTATGGTCTCCACGTAGATGGGGGTGTTATGGTGGGTGTGGAAGTGGTCATTTGTGGAGTTTTTGAGTTCTGGAAGGAGCAGCGGGGTGTTGTTTGTGGTGTGGCAAGTGTTGCATTGGGTCTTTGGTGGAACAGTATGAGGAGTGGGATGATTTTGTTGCTTCGGGATGTTTTGAGGTGGTGTAGGGTTTTGAGTATTGAGAAAGGTGATATCTGTGGTGCTGAGCGAAAATGACAAACTTGCCAGATTCCAAACCTGGTCGAGCTCTTCCTGGAACTTTAGCGATTTCTGTTCAAGCTGGGATACGTTTTCCTTAGGAAACTGAGTACCATGACCATTAGTAACCTCTACCTGTTCAGTTGAATTCTCCTTTCTGACGCTGTTCAAATCTTCCATCTTTCCTTTGTTCTTGTTTTTGATAGGACTAAGAAGAGGAGTGGGTGGAGGGCCCCTGGATCTCGTGGAATAGGATGATGTTGCCAGAGTGCACGAACTAACCTTTGGGGAGGGGAATAACAAAACAAAAAATAAAACAATAAAGGTAACCAAGTTAGTGAGCATTATAAAAAGTGTTGCAGTATTTAAACATATAGTGCGGGAATGTAAACCGTGTCCTAATTTGGGGACCTCTTTGTGCCCGAGGCAGGCCTAGCGACAAGTTGATTTGGAGAACTTAGAATGCTAAATGCTTCATTTTATTGATAGAAAGTAGACGAATCCCAAAACGACACTAAAGGCAAGAAATAAAATCACTAATGGCCATTGGCCTTATTGCATTAAAAGCGAAAAGATAAACTCCTATCTATTTGGTCCCAGAAGGACCGTCCCCAGATTCGGCATCTTTTGCTCCATCGAACAGCCTCCCCAACTCGCGAAGTCCCAGCAATAGGTAGGCCCTGGCCAGATATCCTCCTTCGGTTCCCTCAGCATTTTGGCAGTCTTCGACCCTCTTGAGAAACTTTCTTTCTAACTCCACTATGCCCCGCTCCAAGCATCCCAGTTGCTTGTTGGCACTGACAGCCATGTCCTTCCATTCCTCAGTTAACTTCTGGTTAGATTCTTGTATCTCGCGGTGTTCGCTTTCGCACTCCCGGATTCTCTTGCGTAATTGGTTGTATTTGACCTGTGCCTCGGCCCTCTCATCTATAACCCTATGACCTTGAGCAAACCCCAGCTGGCCAAGACCATCATGGTTGTTTTCCAACTAACCCGAGTAGAAAGGAGCACAACCAGCATGATACCTGTCTGGCTCGATGGTATCTCTTCCCATTATGATCTTGCAGTGCCACATATGCTTTGCTTGGCACTTGTAAGGACTATCATCCTCTTGGAAGTCAGCTCGGAAATGACTCATCTTGTCGACCCTGGTATAACCTGCTTCCTACCAGCCTGCCTCATAACCCGAAGCGCGACGTAAGGGTATGTCCCCCTGAGACCAATCAATATCATAAAAGGTGCGTCTCTTGATCGGGCAATGAATTTCTCCGTTGGAAACCATTCGAATATCCACTGAATTTGCTCCTCGGTCAAATTATCAAACAGTTCGACCCATCCTTTAGCATCCTCCGGCTGAGCAAACATATCGGAGATGTAATTCATTCGCCATGGGTGATGGAAAGCGATATGATCATCCCAGTCCCTATGCCGGATTTCTTGTCGATATTCGCCTCTCTGAAGATGTTCCATGAGCCAGAGTTGGAGTAATAGATTGCAACCTTCAAAGTGTTTTGCTCCTCGCTGACACTTCTCCAAAGCTCGGTATATGTCTGCAATAATCGTGGGTACGATGTTGAACGCCTGCCCATCAATCCCTTCCATTAGGGTTTTGGTTAGCATAGCTAACCTGGTGTGGATCCTTGCTTTCTTCAGTGGAAACACGACCAGCCCAGGAAACAGAACATGAGGACAAAAACTCTGCGGTGGATGTGTCCTAAAGATGTAAGGGAAAATTCGCCAGAGTAGGTACGGTAAGATTTGCTGTGACCGTACCTTTCATACAAGTAATCAAAAGGAATGTATGAATCCTCCAAGCATGTTAATTCTGGATTCTTCTTCAAACCCATCATTTTAAGGAAGCCCCTACCTTTGCGGTTCTCAGGCAGTAGCAAACCTGGAGTTTCCCACACCAAACCGGCCAATCCTCCTATTTCCTCTAGCAAGGGTGTCATTTCAATGTCCCCAAAGCGGAATACAACCCTTTCACAATCCCAAAACAGTGTGGCAGTTTCTATGATCTTGTTATTGGGGTGGATCTCCTGGAGGGAAGGTAGATTTCCTAGATATTTTCGGACGAGAGTCTGATCACTAGAGTGAAGATCTTTCCACTAGCTTAGCAGTCTTGGGTGGATGTTGGTAACCATGCCGAATCTGGAGATTTCGTGCCTCATTATTTGTAAAATAGAAGGGTTAGACCCTACCCCCACCAGACTCGACTATTTAACATCAACAATTAGCATGAAGCATTTAGTTCTCCAAATAAATGCACAGAACGTGATGGTATCCGTTTGGGTGTAGGGCAACCCAGTGGACTTTTGGACAAGGCTATGTTAAAGGATCATTATGTGGACAACATAACTGACCCGGCTAAGTTCGACCATGATGCATGCACAATTTAAACAGAGTAAGGTTTCTATGGGGTTTTAGACTGGTACCCTTGAGTGGACAACTCAAGGGGGAAGGCTCGAAACTGTCGACTGCACCGCTGATCGATTAGTTTTACCGCAAATATGCCTTTCCGAATTTAGGGGTAATGATATAGGAAGAGCGCAACCACCCATTATAAGCGTTGCTATAGTATTTGTTTTGGCACAAGTGGAGTATGATGTTGAGCATGATTATGCAATAATAAAAGAAGAAATCATGTTGACATGTATTTGCACATTAAGTAAGCGATAAATACAACAGTTTCATAATTTAAAGCAATAAAGGAAAGAAAACAAGGAAGGTATGTCAATTTTACTTTTTAAGAAGAAATTAAATGCTAAAGGAAATTTAAACAGATAATTGCACATAGAGAGAGAGGTACAAATTCACAAGAATAATCTGAAATGGTAAAAGCCTAAAAAAATCCCCAGCAGAGTCGCCATGCTGTCGCGCCCCTTTTTTTCCCTCCTCGCATCGGGAGAATCGGGTTAATGACATTTGGGATATGGGACAACTCGTTCCTTTTGGGAACTGGGTTTTGCATTTTTTGAAGAGTCGCCACCTAATGATTTATGGTGCATTAGGACACCTACAAGTTTCAACTACAACTACATTTTTGATAACCAGAGATAGGGTAAGGGCTTGAAATTATCCCAAGGGGAAGGTGTTAGGCACCCCTCAGGATCCACTAGTGTGGTTCCCGGCCAGACAATTCTTTATGAATTTGGTGCAATTAACATGTAAGCAGATAAGGCTCAAATAAGAGGGGATTTTAATACATAAATGCTTGGAAGTAAACAAAGTTTGAAAGAGCAATTATTAAAAGGCTGATTTTGAAAAGAAGTCATAATACTTTAGAGACAAAGAAATGGGTCCTAGGTTTATTTATAATATGGATTACATCAATGCAATACCCGGTAATCACTCCTCAAAAGAGGGGCTACACGTGGCATTAGCGCACTGGTCATCATATCCATATCTACCCTTCCCACCCATTAAGGTACTAAAGCGCGGATTGGTCTCGACCACTATTGCATGCTATTACCCATCCCATTCCTATCAGTCCTGGAGGCACTTAGGACTACTAATCCTAAAAGGGAGGGATATTAGGCTGACTGTGAGGTGTCAAAGGTGAAAAATCTAAGGCAACATACAAAACATATAGGACAACACAATAACAGGGGAAGCACATAAACAATGAAGGCTCATATATACCTCCTCAAACAAAGCAATCAATAGCATGACTTAAACAACATAAAGGGTCTAAAAATATTAAAGCAAAAGGGGAGTTTAAGTTGTTGAAGTAGACCAATTTATCACATAACTCAGATAAGAAGTCCGAATCAGGCCTGCCTGCTGGTTGTAGCAATTACTAACAGAAACGGGCTCAGCATTATTTATTGTTATTACCTAAGGTTTGCCTAAGTGTTTGGGGGTAGAATCCTATGAGCATGGTATCTATTACCGATTCAGACTGTGGCAAAGCAATAACAAACTTAAAAATGAGCAGTTTGAAATCCTATAGGCATGCTTGCTAAACCGTGTTAAATAGGGAGATTGAGTTACTTAAAAACTGGTTCAGAATAGACTGATTTTTAAATTAGACTAGTCTCAGATTCTGCAGATGATGATATCCATTATTACTGGTTTTAATTCCTATAGACATGATATCTAGTCGATTGTGAAATAGAAACGGGTGGGATTTTCACCTGGGAATTCCTATAGGCATGATTTCTATACATTATACTGATTTTAACATTATAAACATGATACCCATTTATAGCCGTTTAGATCCTAGAGCATGATGTCTAAGTGGTAACAAGCGTGCAGAATTTAAAATAAAGTCCTACAGGCAGGTTATCTAGGTATGAAGTTGAACATGCAGAATTTTATATGAACCCCTATAGGCATGGTGTCTAAAATGTAGAATTGAACACGCGGGATGTAAAACAGTCCTATAGGCATGCTTTCTAAATTCACAATTGAATCATTCAAAACACAAATCCTATGGGCATGTTTTCTACCCTTGAGCATACATAATTACCCATCCCTTTTTCACTAGCCAACCCCAAATGTTTATTACAAATTATTACAGACCAATTGCCGAATTACATCAAGAAAAAAAAGGAAATTACAACCATAGGAAGCCTGATTCTGACTTCCTCTCTGAGTTATGGAACAAAACGCCTCAAATACCACTTGTTTCAAAGCCTTTCTCGGACCTGGGTGTGTCAGAGTTCCCTAAGGGTCTCAAGGAACCCGGGCAGTGCTTACACCCAGGTTCATAGAACCAGATAGAGAAGAGTGCAGTGTGGAATGGCCAGCCCTTATGTGTCCAAGTTCAGAGGGAGCTCATGGGTCCCAAGGCAAGGCTCATACAAGAGGGGAAAACTTAAGTCTAAGAAGATAGTGGAAGTGCAGGAATAGAGTTTTAAAACTGAGGGGATAAAGGAGAGGGGTAAAGGGTGATAGGGAAACAGTAATTAGTAAAACACAGAGTTAATAACTTCATACAAAGGGGGTCAGGGGTTGGGAATCCATTACAAGGAGCCTATGTACTTAGGTAGGGATCAGCTTTGGGCATGCACAGAAATAGAAGGTGCTGGCATTCCTATAAGCCAACCAGAACTCACAACAACTAGAGGAAACATGGAGGTTATGATCCCAGGGGGATCAAGTTTGGGTCATGCACAGCAATGTTCAATGCTGTCATGCCCCAAACCAACCACAGATACCAAACACATTGGGGATGGGGATTTAAGGTTCTCAATCCATGATAAGTAATTGACAGAAGCATTAATTTAGAGCAGAAAAGGCAGACTTCAGCATGCTTAATAATGAAACTTGGGTTAAATACAAACAGGAGACAAAAAGGATGAAAGAAACTGTAAAGAAACATGTTGTTGCTGATGTTGAAAATTAGTTAGAACATACTAGTCAAGATGCAAATCCAGAGAAAAAATGAGCAAGCTTCCCACAACCTAGCCTTGGCTTTCAGCCGGCTAGGTAAGGCAGCAATACAAGTAGCAACAAAGAAAAGAGAGAGATTTTAGTGAGGTGTGTGTCTGAACTCAAGTGTTTTTTTCCTTGTGTTCGTGTGTTTGCAAGAAGAGGAGGTGGGTATTTATAGTTTTGAAAACATCTGAGAAATAAGGCAGTAAATAAAGTTCGATGCAAATATGGAAGTAATCAGCAATCAGAATTAATTAACCAAGTGATTCCCCTTTAATTGAGGAATTACTTGTTTAATGGGGCTAACATGTTCAAAAGAAGGAAAGAAAGATCAGTTTGTAGGCAGACTAATTATTACCATAAAAGAAAGTAGTAAAACATCAAGTACATAATCGAGTCCAAGTATAGAGATACACTTGTGTGTTTTCTTTCTTGGGAAAAAAATTCAGCAAGGTAATAAGTAAGGAAAGGGATCAATCACTTTAACAGGCGAGTAAAATTAGAGTTCACAAAAAGGGAAGTTTTAAAATCAGTCCCAAAATTGAGCATCAGTCAAAGAAGGAGCCTCAGCATATAAATAGAATGCAAAACAAAAGACATGCGAGGCCAAGCTATTGACAAAAGAAACAACATGCAATAGTAGTACAAAGTCAGACGATAGCAAATATTCGAAACATGATAGTCAAGTAGGTCAGGTCTCATTGAATCAGCAGTAAGAAAAATAGAGTGTCAAGAGCATGCAAAGGGTCTCACAGCATAGGCGAGTTTCAAAGATAGTAAGAACCCAGAATCAGAGGAATCATATAAGGGAAAGAGATGCTGAAACAAGGAACTTCAAATCAAGTCAGGCATTCAAACGAGCAGTTTCGACTCAAAGACATAGGTTTTCTTAAACAATATTCAAGCTTAAAAGATGATAAACAAATAAGTTGAACAAGCAGTTTAGAAACTCGAATAGGCCCAAAAGAAAACTAGGGTTTTTCATCATCAATCAAGTATAAAGATGATAACCAAATAAATCCGACAATATCTAGCAAATAGTCTCAGAAACTCGAATGAACCCGAAGAAATTAGGGTTTTCAACACCAATCGAGTTTAAAGATGATGAACAAGTAAATCAAACAAACATTAACAAATAGCTTCAGAAACTCGAATGAACCTAAAGTGATTAGGGTTTTCAACATCAATCGAGTTTAAAAGGTGGTAAACAGATAAGTCAAGCAAGAGTTCAAACAAGAACACATCTTAAACGTGTTAAAAGTCAGAGAAGAGACTTTGAAATAACTTAACAGGAAAAACCCTAATCGGAAAAGACAAAGAGTCGTTTCGAAGGCAAAATTGAAGAAACTTCTAGAAGATGTTTAAAAGTTCAAGATAAACACAGATCTAAAGTAGATCTGAAGGAAATCAGAGAGGATCTTAGAGATTAGGGTTTCAGAAGACCCAGAAAAGGTGAGAGAGGCTTCGAAAGTTACCGATCTAGACATGGGAGTCAAAGGTATAACTCGAATGGCCATGGATGGCCAGAGAAAGGTCATAGACGATCGGAGAACAGTCATCGAGCGAGGATTAGACCAAGCCCGTTCAGAATTTGGTCATGAGACCACAGCAACAAACACCTAGAAGCCATAGGAGGCTGATACAGATCTTAGGCGACCATGGAAAGCCATAGATTAAGGTAGATTAAGGGGGCGGTGGCTAGGGTATGATGTTGTTGTAGAGAGGATTTGGGAGAGGAGGAGAATGCAGAGGCGGCGTAGGGTAACAAATGAATGGATTTGGGGGGTAGTTGGGAATTAATTTAGGTAAGGGCAATTTTTGGTCGTTCATCTGAGTGATCAACGGCTTGGATTGAACGGGTAAAGGGGCGGTTTAATGAGACCGAGCTTGGGTCGATTTTTAATGGGGATTGGGTCGGGGTTTTGATAGGATTTGGGCCAGGGTAATTGGGATTCAAATTGGGGTCCAATTTAGGCTATAATTGAAATAAAATGGGGCTAACATTTAAATAGCCAATTTTTCCTATTTGATTTATAAAAAATAATAAAACAGTTTCTGGAAATAAATTAATGCTACTAAAATGATTATGACACATAATTAATTATTTAAAAATACCGGACTTAATTTTATGAACATAAATGTAGTTAAATCTTAAAAGTCGCTAATATTGCAATTATATGCAATTAGCTTTAAAAATGCAAAAATTCCCTCGGCTATATTTTAGCGTAGATAAAAAAGTGCAATAAGTGAATAACCAAAAAATAATAATTTTGGAAACAATTACTGAATTTTATGGAAAAAATAGGAGAATAAATAGATGAAAAAAAATCTTTTAAAATTAAGGGAAAGTAATGAAGCACTTGGATATATGCATATATGCATATATATACCATTTTGAAGCTATATTTTCATATTGAAAAATATATAAGGAAAAATTGGGTGTCAACAACTGCCCCTCTTTACCCGGGAATGATGAAAGAGTTTTCGGGTAAAGATATGATGGCCAATTTTGATCGAACGCAACGGTTTGGGAGAGGTTCAGGCCGCACCCTGGCTTCAGAGCTGCCTACATATACCTGGTTTTACAGGAATCAGGTATGTAGTTCAGGATCCGTCGGCGGAGTATGCCGAGGGGTATTTTCCAAGAACGGACGCAATATCTTAGGCTGATCGAGTGGAAGGTTTACGGGAATGGTTAGGTTTGATATGGCTGCGGGAACTGGAGCGGGATCGCTCCTGCCGGGACGGCTGTTGCATGCCGATTTTACCTGCAAATAGAAACAATACAAGAGTATATTGTGCATAAAATTAGACATGATGCAAGTTCCCTGTTGGACCATGAATGCTGTCTTCGGACGGTTAGGGTGACGTCCTTAGACAATGATGTCCTGGGCCATGAAGCGTGTAATAAAGGATTCGCAGGCTATGAAATGATGCTCTCGGGCTATGAAAATGATGCCTCGAACCATGATGCCTTTGAATAATGATATGCAAAAGATTGAAAGGGATCCTCAGGCCATGACATGGTGTTCTCGGGCTATGAGGATGGTGCCTTCGAACGATGACGCCTTTGGATGAGTTGGCGATATTTTAGCCCATGAAGGATGCAGAATGT
>NW_017682050.1:9314-10592 GCF_001879085.1 Nicotiana attenuata | reverse complement strand
TTCTAAATCACTCGCTTAAAATACCTTAAGTTCTGACAATTGGATCCAAGTTGCCTAATGTGGGCTTCCTGTCTAAAAGTATGTATCAAACCAGTCCGCTCGCTGCTTAATTTTTAATTTTAAAGACTAAACCAGTATGTGTAAAGGCATGCTAAACTATATGTTATGTGATTTACGAGGTTTATGTGAGCCTTACCTTTTTGTCTGTTCATTCCCCCTACTTGTTACTTGTTTTTGAATGTCGATTAGAATTTTTGTCCTTTAAACTCCATAAAGGCCCCCATCCCTTTCTTCCCCTTTTAGGATTAGAAGTCCTAATGCCCCGGGACTGATAGCTTGGGACGGGTAATAGCATGTGATAGGCAAACGATACCATTCCGCGCTCCAATACCTTAACGGGGTGGAAAGGGTAGACATGGAGATGATGATTACACGATAACACTATGCGTACAATTGAGTACCAGTGTTGTGCGAATGATCCATGTAATATATAAACCCTAGGACCCCCCCCCCCCGTCCTCCTTTATTAGTTTAACAATTTTCTGAATCTTAAAAAGCTGCTGCACTTTCGACTTCTGTTTTTTCACATAATTTTCAGATTGTTCGCACTAAGTACTTGACTTCTTCCTACTTGCACTTTTAACTAAACTGCTCCTTCCCTAAAATTCAGCATTTTTTTAACCTTTTGTGCTTCTTATTTGTAATAATTTTCTCGTATTTGCAATGATTGCTTGTTCACTTGTTTGTTTGCATTCAAAGTCACAATTGTAGCATGGCCGGGAACCACACTAGTGGATCTTGAGGGGTGCCTAACACCTTCCCCTCGAGATAATTTCTAGCCCTTACCCAAACTCTGGTTCTTCATCTCAAATTCTTCCTTAAAGTGTCCTAATGCACTACAATCATTAGGTGGCGACTCTTCAAGCTCCAAAAACCCAATTCTCGCAAGGGAATAGAGTTGTCCTCCCGAATGTCGTGAACCCGATTCCGCGAGGAAAAAGGGGGCGTCGACAGCCGCAATATCTCAAAAGGGACAATAAACCTCTGACTCAATTTCCCTTTCTTCCCAAATCTCATAACGCCCTTCATAGGCGAAACCCGCAGCAAAACCCGCTCTCCAACCATATAGGAAACATCACGAACCTTCCGGTCCGCATAACTCTTCTGTCTGGACTGGGCTGTACGGAGTCTATCCTGAATTACCTTGACTTTCTCCAAAGCATCCTGTACCAAGTCTGTGCCCAATAATCTAGCCTCGCCCGGCTCGAACCAACCCAC
>NW_017682050.1:0-4415 GCF_001879085.1 Nicotiana attenuata | reverse complement strand
AAAACAGATAATGTAGAAAAACAACAACCATAACCAAGGCAAATAATCACAGAAGGTATACAACTCAACTTAGAGATAATAACTGGGAGTCTACCAGGATCCCGTCCTGTAGCCCCAAAAGTAAATAATCAGTGGATCTCCCGGGTGCTGTCTCGTAGTCCATATCATTGTGTAGGGGGATCTACCGGAATACCACATCCCTAGTACCAAAAGTAAATAATTAGTGGATCTCCTGGGTGTTGTCCCGTAGTCCATATCGTTGTGCAGGGGGATCTACCGGAATACCACATCTGTAGTCCCAAATAAACAGACAAGGGGGATCTACCGGGAACCGCCCGTAGTCCCAATGTAAACACGCAGCAAGAACACAAGAATAATTAACTCAACTCAAAATCACCCGTTAACCACCCGAAATCACCCCGAGTCCCCCGGGACCTCAACCAAAGGCACGAGCAAGTCATATACCACTTTCCAAACTTGTACCAATCCTCAAAACACCTAAAACAACATCGAAGCATTGAATTAACTATGGATTCAAGCCTAAGAACTCTAAATACTTCCGAATTCCGTTTTTGATCAAAAAGTCTATCAAACCTCTTGACACAACGGACCAGGGTGGTCATTCATCCACTTGGAAGTTAGTGTGGATGAATGACCACCCTTGAAATTCCAAGTGGATGAAGACGAGCAATTAAATTTTGCACACACATGCTAAATGACACAACGGACCTATTCCAACTTCCAGAATTCCATTCTGACCCCGATATCAAAACCTCACTATCGAACCGGAAACTCCAAAAATTCAACTGTCGGCATTACAAGCCTAATTACGCTACGGACACCCAAAACACAATCTGAACACGCCCGTAAGTCCGAAATCACCCAATGGAGCTAACGGAACCGACAAAATTCCATTCCGAGGCCGTCCTCACACTTCTCCGACTACAGTCCAAATTCTAAAGCTTAAACTCTTATTTAGGGACTAAGTGTCCCAAAACTCTCCGGAACTCCAAATAAATCATCCCTGCAACTCACAATAGCAGAAACAAATACGGGGAAAGCAGTTAATAGGGGATCAGGGCGTAGATTCTTAAAACGACCTGTCGGGTCGTTACACTTTCATCATAGGGCCATAGGACTATACGTCCGATATACAATCCAGCTGCCTCACGGCCACGTGTGTAACACCCCGTAAATTTGAATCAGTTGTGGATGCATTAAATGTGTATTCATGTGATGGTTATCAATTGGTTATTATAATAAGTGTACGAGGCAAATCATAAGTGATTTGGGGTCCAAGGAGAGGCCTAAGTCTAAGCCAAGTTGGAAATTACATGATAGACTAAAAGTTCCAAATGAGTACGCACAAGACCTCACTTAGGACGAGAATATAGACATATATATAAGGAGTTGTGTGATGTACACCCTATCATATTAAAGCTCATTGAGTCTAGTTTCCAACGCATCAAACCGTTAGTCATTTGGAGGTGTATACAGAAAGTAATGACGGTTTTCGTGTCCCTTCCGTCGCCAGCGTCCTGGGTAGCACCGGGTGCTAGCCGTGGCGCAGGGAAATTTTGACATACTGGAATCAGCACCACAGGCAGCGCCCAGCGCCACCTGTGGCGCCCGACACACTATATACTCAATTCGGGGTTCATTTTTACCCATTTATCTTGGCCGAACTTTGGGGTCTTCCTTCACCCTCTCAAGAGCACCAACTCCTACCATATTCAAGGGAAGCAATCTCCATTAACTTGATGTGAAATTCCATCATTCTTACACTGGTATTGATGAAATCTACTCATAAAACACATAGATCTTCAAGAAATTCTTTCAAGAACTCAAAGGAGGGTTTTGCAAGATTTCTTCCAAAAGGTAATCCTACACCCTTAGACTTACATGTATGAATTTATTATGGGTATATGAGTGTGAATTAAGTATTGGGACTCTTGGTGTGGTGATTAGAAGCCATAAGTTCCTAATATAAATACATAACTATTGTAGAGATTAGAAGGTGATTATTTGATGAAATTTTGTTGGTTGGGTGTAGATGGATTGTCATACATGTGATGTTGGAAGTTATAAATTGGTTAGTCATGATGGTGGGATAAATTTTTGATGGATGGTGATAGTTGGATGAACTAATTATATGGTGATGAGATGTAGAGATTTATGCCTACAAGGTGTTTGATAATATGCCTAAATGGCTTAAGGTATGGAATTTGTTACTAATATTGGTTCCATTGGATATTGCTATTGTAGATTGAAGGTTCTTAGTATTGTGGATCATTGTAGTAGCACTAAGGGGCGAAATTGAGGTATGCGAGGCTAACTCTCTATGTTTGGGAATGTTAATGATTCTCCCTACACTACGTTTCTTTTATGATGTTACTAATTGCCTCAGAAATATAGTTAAGACTAGTTCCTTGAATAGTTGTAGAGCTTCTATTCTCTACTTCCTAACTCGCTCATGACTTTCATTCTGAACGTTGTGAGCTCAGTGCCTATTCAATATAGACTTGGGTTTGATGCCCCCGAGTCTTAGTATAGATTACTCAGTATGCCATATACAGTTGAATTTCAGTATTCTTAATCAGTTCAAGAACACATGGCTCAGTCTAGTCCCATTCAGTATTCCAGTATTATGTAACCCTGTATGATCCAGTATTCCAGTATCATTTAACTCAATGTGATTCTGTATTTCACTATCATGTATTGCAGTATGATTCTCAGTTTCTGATTTTTAAATTCCTGAATGTTGAGCACTTGTATTTGGGCCTGAGGCCGTAGTTTATATGCTTTATGCATACTTGGGCCTGAGGCCGTAGTTTATGCTTTATGCATTTTTTGGCCTGAGGCCGTAGTTATGTATACGTATACTTGGGCCTGAGGCCGTAGCTTGTGCACATATATATATTGGGATCGAGGCCGTAGCTTATTCAGATAAACAGGTTGTTCATTACTCAGAAGGAGTATTCATATCCTTATTTCCTTTATCATTTTAGTTATTAGTTATCAATTCAGTTATCAGTTATCAGTTATCTTTTCAGTTATCAGTTCAGTTTCAGTTTCAGTAGTTATCATTTCAGTTATCAGCTTAGTTTCACTTTCAGCATTTATAATTCTTTCTTTCAATTGCTTTACATACGAGTGCAATTCAAATGTACTGACGTCCCTTTTGCCCGGGGCCTGTATCTCACGATGCAGGTAATGATTTTCAGGTTGAAGATTCAGAGTGCTAGGATTCTCGTACCAGCTATTGGGTGATCCCCAGTTCTTTCGGGGCATTATCATTACCTTACAGTCTTTCAGTATTTACAGATAGACATTGTTCTCAATACTTCAATAGAGGCTTCATAGACTAGAGTAACAGCTAGACAGAGTCGCATGCTTTTCATATTAAGCTATGTTGACTACAAATATGTTTCAAAATTATATTAGTATTTTCGCACTTTAATTTTTATCATTCAGACTTTCAGTATATCAACATGTGTTAGTTTATCTTCTGCATTCAGTATGCTATGATATCACATGTTGATTCAGCCAGCCAGTTGGTTCGCTCGGTCACATGTATTTAGGCACCGAGTGTCGTGTTATGTCTAGGCCCGGGTTCGGGGCGTGACAAAGCTTGGTATCAGAGCACTAGGTTCAAGAGTCATAGGGAGTCTATGAAGCTGTGTCTAGTGGAGTTTCCTTTATATATGTGTGCCGGCCACTCATATAAACGGTTAACTACCAAGACATCCAGGATTGTCTCATTTCTTTCTACTCTATATCGTGCTATGAAGCTTAGAGCAACAGTTAACCTTCTCTTCCTATCGAATTCCAAACGTATTGGATGCCCAGGCGACGCGCAGGAGAAACCTAAGGTCCTAGAGAGGATAATTGCCCATTGGAGTATAATTATGGAGTACATGTTGGTAAATATTAGACTTGAGAGGATGTTAAAAGTGGGACGTAATGGATAGTAGTACAGATTAAAGCATAACCTTATCAGAAAGTACAAAAGTAGTTATGATGTCTTATGGTTATCAGTTACCAGTTATACAGTCTTTGAGTTAGCAAGTTTATAGTTATTCAGTACGCTAGTACTCAGTTATATGGTTACCAAATATCCATTTTCAGTGTATCAATATTTCAGGTGACTTGTGAGCATATGGTGATGCATATGGGTTCTCTAAGAAAATGTAAGTAACAGTGATTATAGAGAAACCTTCACATATTTTAGGTCTGGATTAAGACCAAGACTCACCGGATGGCGCAGGAAGTGATCTATCAGATGATGGTATACTTTGAAGGATAAGTTTGTGCATGGTGGTGTATTTATATGTGTTTACGTCCTAGACAACTTCATTTAATTCTTGGAAATGGAGCCACAAGTTGGATGATGATAGTTCAGATGTCAGACCCTA
>NW_017682049.1:9906-10593 GCF_001879085.1 Nicotiana attenuata | reverse complement strand
TCCTGGGACGCACTTTTCTTATTATAGGCACGGGCCATTTCTTTGTTGGTACAGTTGTCCGTGACAAACCGCGGCCATCCGTTTTTCATCAATTAATGACAATTGCTCTAGTCGGGTTTTAACCCATTCACTGTCCTCAATCTCCGCCTCAACGATTATCCGGAGTGAAGGAATTTCCACTTCTGCAGGTATGACTGCTTCAGTACCGTAAACTAACAAGTATGGTGTTGCTCCAATTGATGTACGTACTGTGGTGCGATATCCAAGTAATGCGAAGGGTAACTTTTCATGCCATTGTCGGGAGCTTTGAATCATCTTTCTCAAAATCTTCTTGATGTTCTTATTTGCTGCCTCGACAGCACCATTGGCTTTTGGCCGATAGGGAGTTGAGTTTCTATGCGTTATCTTGAATTGTTCACATACCTCCTCCATCAGGCGACTGTTCAAGTTAGCGGCATTGTCGGTAATAATAATTGCAGGAATGCCAAAGCGGCAAATGAGATTGGAGTGCACAAAGTCTACCACAGCTTTCTTGGTGACTGACTTGAGAGTGATGGCCTCAACCCATTTTGTGAAATAGTCAATTGCTACCAGTATGAATCTATGCCCATTCGAAGCTTTCGGCTCGATTGGCCCAATGACATCCATGTCCCAAGCAACAAACGGCCAAGGTGCTGACATCGGATG
>NW_017682049.1:0-8962 GCF_001879085.1 Nicotiana attenuata | reverse complement strand
ATTAGGAAAAGAAAAAGCTCCACGATTTTTTGGCCGGGAGATCCTCGGTTTTTTGGCCGGGATTTGGAAAGAAAAAGCTCCACGGTTTTTTGGCCGGGAGATCCTCGGTTTTTTGGCCGGGATTTGGAAAAAGAAAGCTCCACGGTTTTTTTGGCCTGGAGATCCTCGGTTTTTTGGCCGGGATTTGGAAAGAAAAAGCTCCACGATTTTTTGGCTGGGAGATGCTCGATTTTTTGGCCGGAATTATGAAAGAAAAGGCTCCTCGGTTTTTTGGCCGGGAGATCATTGGTTTTTTGGCCGGGATTTGGAAAGAAGAAAAGGCTCCGCGGTTTTTTGGCCGGGAGATCCTCGGTGTTTTGGCCGGGATTTGGAAAGAAAAAGCTCCACGGTTTTTTGGCCGGGAGATCCTCGGTTTTTGGCCGGGATTTGGAAAGAAAAAGCTCCACGGTTTTTTGGCCGGGAGATCCTCGATTTTTTGGCCGGGATTTGGAAAGAAAAAGCTCCACGGTTTTTTGGCCGGGAGATCCTCGATTTTTTGGCCGGGATTTGGAAAGAAAAAGCTCCACGGTTTTTTGGCCGGGAGATCCTCGGTTTTTTGGCCGGGATTTGGAAAGAAAAAGCTCCACGGTTTTTTTGGCCGGGAGATCCTCGGTTTTTGGCCGGGATTTGGAAAGAAAAAGCTCCACGGTTTTTTGGCCGGGAGATCCTCGGTTTTTTGGCCGGGATTTGGAAAGAAAAAGCTCCACGATTTTTTTGGCCGGGAGATCCTCGGTTTTTTGGCCGGGATTTGGAAAGAAAAAGCTCCACGGTTTTTTGGCCAGGAGATCCTCGGTTTTTTGGCCGGGATTTGGAAAGAAAAAGCTCCACGGTTTTTTGGCCGGGAGATCCTCGGTTTTTTGGCCGGGATATTTAAGGAATGGGATCCTATGCTACCATGATTTGTTTTTCTTTTGGGATTTTCATTTTTATTTCTTTTCTTCTTTCTTCTTCTTTTGTTTTCCTCTTTTATGTTTTTCTTTTATTTAGCAAAACACATGAAAGAACTTGGGGAGGGGACACTTCCTTTTTGGTCGTTTTCCTGCTGCAAAGCTGTTTCAACGCTTGCGCATTTCATTTCTTTTTGGACTGCCACCTGCTTCTTGCACGGTTGCTTTGAATTAAACCTGTTTTCAACAAAGAACAATTTGTTAGTTTGAAACGGTGGTTGGTTTTGTGGCCTTGATCATCTCAATTGCTTGATCCCGGCCCCATTTCCGTTGAGAACTTTGCTGCTTGTTTGCCTAGAGGGTGAATCTCTTTTCAAACCGACCGGGCTCAGCCTTCAGGATTTCATTATGACTCGCCTGTGTGGGCTCTGACCTTTTCACTTTGTTCTGCTCTTGGGACCTTTGCCTTTGACTTCCTCCCTTTTTTTTTAATGTTTTTGCTTTGAAAGCATCAACCACCATGGTCAGTCGGGATTGGCTTGACGCACTCGCTGAGGCTGGGTATTTTCTTCGACTCTGACCAGGCGGAGCCCTGTGAAGCCGGTCCGCCACCTTTTCTTTGTACTAGTTACAGAATCAGAGTTAAACCGAAAGTGATTCAAAGAAGAAGTATGCAAAAGGCAAGCATATGATTTTAAAGAGAAGCATCCCTTTCGGGGGAAAGGGAGGACTTATCTGGGGTGCATGCTGGCTTCAAATGAACATGACATGCTTCTTGGACTGGATGCCCGACCCACACAAACTTTCCGGCTTCTCGTGAACCCATTAATCAGTATATAAAAACCAGGGAACCTTGCCAGGACTCCTTTAGTGGCGAGATGTCTTCTTTTCGGCCGACAGCGCCCTTTGCGGGTTTTCGCTAATCGACCTCTCTCATTTCTCTTCTCACCATCGCCCAATAGTGCTCTTTACGAGTTTTCACCCAACGGACTCTCTCATTTTTAATTTCTCTTCTCACCGTCGCCTTGCGGTGCCCGAAGGTTTTCACCGATAAGACTCTCTCATTTTATTTCTCTCAATTTGGACTATACCAGCTTCCAACAATATTTCTTTTCAATTCCCACGCCTTTTGCCAATTGATCAGAAGGACTTGGACAAGGTTTTGGGTAAAGAGAATTCTGGACGGAGGTACAACTTTGGAACCATTTCGGCGGATTCANACGGTTTTTTGGCCGGGATTTGAAAAGAAAAAAGCTCCTCGGTTTTTTGGCCGGGATATTTAAGGAATGGGATCCTATGCTACCATGATTTGTTTTTCTTTTGGGATTTTCATCATTTCATTTTTTTTTCTTTTTCTTTTGTTTTCCTCTTTATATGTTTTCCTTTTTATTTAGCAAAACACATGAAAGAATTTGGGGGGAAACTTCCTTTTTGGTCGTTTTCCTGCTGCAAAGCTGTTTCAGCGCTTGCGCGTTTCATTTCCTTTTGGATTGTACCTGCTTCTTGCACGCTTGCTTTGAATTAGACCTGTTTTCAACAAAGAACAATTTGTTAGTTTGAAACGGTGGTTGGTTTTGTGGCCTTGATCATCTCAATTGCCTGATCCCGGCCCCATTTCCGTTGAGAACTTTGCTGCTTTGAGGATGAATCTCTTTTCAAGCCGACCAGGTTCAACTCTCAGGACTTCAGTATGACTTGCCCGTGCGGGCTCTGGCCTTTTCACTTTATTCTGCCCTTGCCTTTGATTTTCTTTTTCCCAATGTCTTTGCTTCGAAAGCATCAACCACTATGGTCAGCCGGGATTGGCCTGACGCACTCGCTGAGGCTGGGTATTTTCTTCGACTCTGACCAGGCGGAGCCCTGTGAAACCGGTCCTGCCACCTTTTCTTTGTAATGGTTACGGAATCAGAGTTAAACCGAAAGGGATTCAAAGAAGAAATATACAAAAGGCAAGCATATGAGTTTAAAGAGAAGCGTCCCTTTCGGGGGGAAAAGAAGGACTTATCTGGGGTGCATGCTGGCTTCAAATGACATGACATGCTTCTTGGACTAGATGCCCGACACAAAAACTTTCCAGCTTCTCGTGGACCGATTGATCCGCATTTCAAAACCAGGGAACCTTGCCAGGATTTTTTAGTGATGAGATGTCTTCTCTTCTGCCGACAGCGCCCTTTGCGGGTTTTCGCCAATCGACCTCTCTTATTTCTCTTCTCGCCGTCGCCCGATAGTGCTCTTTCTGAGTTTTCACTAAGCGGACTCTCTCATTTTCATTTTCTCTACTCACCATCGCCTTATGGTGCCCGGAGGTTTTCACCAATAAGACTCTCTCATTTTATTTCTCTCCATTTGAATTGTGTCAGATTCCAACAATGACGTTTTCCACTTCCCTGCCTTTGCCAATTGATCGGAAGGACTTGGACAAGGTTTTTAAGGTAAAAAGAATTTTGGGCGGAACTACAACTTTGGAACCATTTCGGCGGATTCATGGCCGCACCATTATATCATCTGCCCTAGTTTCATCTTTTGGGGAAATTGGGATTTTTGTTTTGGTGTGACTGAACCTCAGCGAGAGGCTGCCTACGTATCCTTTCGGAATCAAGTCAAACGTAGTTCAGGAACATTTGTTTTTGTTGTTTTGTTTTTGTTTTGTTTTTTCATCATATTTTCTCTTTTTTTTTTAATAATACTTCTGGATTCCAAAGAGGGTAGTCAAAGAAGGGTAACCGGCTCAAATGGGTTTACGAAGGGTTGATAGTGTTTGGATAGCGAGAAAGAAAGCCTTCGTCATCTCAATTGCACAAAAGCCATTGCCAAATGAGGATTAGATGTAGTACCTTTTTACTGCATCTGCATTGACTGCTGTCTCAGGATCATTCCCTTCGATGTCTCCCAGATACAGTGCTCCTCTTGGCAATATTTTTCGGATGATGTATGGACCTTTCCAATTAGGGGCAAACTTCCCTTTTGCTTCCTGATGATGAGGGAGAATGCGTCTGAGTACCAGTTGTCCCACTTCAAAATTCCTGGGACGTACTTTCTTATTATAGGCACGGGCCATTCTTTGTTGGTACAGCTGTCCGTGACAAACCGCGGCCATCCGCTTTTCATCAATTAATGACAATTGCTCTAGTCGGGTTTTAACCCATTCACTGTCCTCAATCTCCGCCTCAACGATTATCCGGAGTGAAGGAATTTCCACTTCTGCAGGTATGACTGCTTCAGTACCGTAAACTAACAAGTACGGTGTTGCTCCAATTGATGTACGTACTGTGGTGCGATATCCAAATAATGCGAAGGGTAACTTTTCATGCCAT
Organism: Nicotiana attenuata; assembly: GCF_001879085.1. Classification (NCBI taxonomy): domain Eukaryota; kingdom Viridiplantae; phylum Streptophyta; class Magnoliopsida; order Solanales; family Solanaceae; genus Nicotiana; species Nicotiana attenuata. The sequence continues at coordinate 4,722 of NW_017682049.1, read as the reverse complement.
TGCCGGGAGCTTTGAATCATCTTTCTCAAAATCTTCTTGATGTTCTTATTTGCTGCCTCGACAGCACCATTGGCTTTTGGCCGATAGGGAGTTGAGTTTCTATGCGTTATCTTGAATTGTTCAAATACCTCCTCCATCAGGCGACTGTTCAAGTTAGCTGCATTGTCGGTAATAATAATTGCAGGAATGCCAAAGCGGCAAATGAGATTGGAGTGCACAAAGTCGACCACGGCTTTCTTGGTGACTGACTTGAGAGTGATGGCCTCAACCCATTTTGTGAAATAGTCAATTGCTACCAGTATGAATCTGTGCCCATTCGAAGCTTTCGGCTCGATTGGCCCAATAACATCCATGCCCCAAGCAACAAACGGCCAAGGTGCTGACATCGGATGAAGTTCTGTCGGAGGGGCATGAATCAAGTTGCCGTGCACCTGGCATTGATGACATTTCCGAACAAAACTGAAACAGTCCTTCTCCATAGTTATCCAATAATACCCGGCTCGCAAAATTTTCTTTGCCAACACATAGCCATTCATATGAGGTCCACATACTCCTGCGTGCACTTCATGCATAATTCTTCCAGCTTCTTCGGTGTCAACACATCTTAGCAAGTTGAGGTCCGGGGTTCTTTTATACAAGACATCACCACTTAAAAAGAAACCACTCGTATGTCGTCTAATGGTTCTTTTCTGATCTCCGGTGGCCTGCTCAGGGTATTCCTGTGTTTTCAGAAATCTCTTGATATCATGATACCAGGGCTGACCACTTGGTTCCACCTCAACCGCATTACAATACCCGTGCTTTTCTTTGATTTGAATCTCTAAAGGGTCAATATGGGCATGGCCTGGGTAAGGCAACATTGAAGCTAGAGTGGCAAGTGCATCGGCTAGTTCATTATGACACCGAGGGATATACCTGAATTCTACCGACTTGAAGCGTTTGGTGAGATCTTCCACATGCTGGCGATAAGGAATGAGCTTAATATCTCGAGTTTCCCATTCTCCTTGGGCTTGTCGGATAATCAAGTCAGAGTCCCCCATGATTAATAAATCTTCAACATCTTGGTCAACTGCCATGTTCATGCCCATGATGCAGGCTTCATACTCAGCTGTATTGTTTGTGCAAAAGAAACGGAGCCTGGCTGTAGCCGGGTAGTGCTGGCCATTGGGTGATATTAAGATTGCCCCAATACCTACACCCCTCGCATTTACTGCTCCATCAAAGAACATTTTCCAAGCACGAGTGTCTTCAGAGATGGCTTCCACCGAGTTTACTTCCTCATCTGGGAAATAGGTGCTTAACGGTTGATATTCCTCGTCGACCGGGTTTTCAGCCAAATGATCCGCCAAAGCCTGGGCTTTCACTGCCGTGCGAGTAACATAGACTATGTCAAATTCAGTGAGCAAGATTTGCCATTTTGCCAACCTCCCAGTGGGCATCGGTTTCTGGAATATGTATTTCAAAGGATCCAACCTGGTTATTAGATAGGTGGTATGGGCTTGAAGATAATGTCTCAGCTTTTGGGCAACCCACGTCAGAGCGCAGCATGTTCTTTCCAACAAGGTGTATTTGGCCTCGTAGCCAGTAAACTTCTTGCTTAGATAGTAAATTGCCTGCTCTTTCCTTCCGGTTATGTCATGCTGACCGAGGACACAGCCAAAAGAATTTTCCAACACTGTCAGATACAAGAAGAGAGGTCGTCCCTGCTCTGGTGGGACCAATACTGGAGGATTTGACAAATATTCCTTGATTTTATCGAAGGCCTCTTGACATTCGGACGTCCACTTGATAGCCGCATCTTTCTTCAATAACTTGAATATAGGCTCACAGGTGGTAGTCAATTGAGCGATGAACCGACTGATATAGTTTAACCTGCCCAATAAACTCATCACCTCCTTCTTAGTTCTTGGAGGAGGTAAATCTCGAATGGCCTTTATCTTTGTTGGATCCAACTCAATACCTCTCCTGCTGACTATGAAACCCAAGAGCTTGCCCGATGGGACTCCGAAAGCACATTTAGCTGGATTCAACTTCAGATCATACTTGCGCAACCGTTCAAAGAACTTTCTCAAATCTCGAACGTGATCGTTCTGAGTTCGTGACTTAACGATTACATCATCCACATACACCTCTATTTCTTGATGCATCATATCGTGGAAGATGGTGGTCATGGCCCTCATATAAGTTGCCCCAGCATTCTTCAGCCCAAACGGCATGACCCGATAACAGTAGGTTCCCCATGGTGTAGTGAAAGCTGTCTTTTCGGCATCCTCTTCATCCATCAACACTTGGTGATATCCTGCGTAACAGTCCACGAAAGACTGTATTTCATGTTTGGCGCAGTTATCAACAAGGATGTGAATGTTAGGTAACGGGAAATTATCTTTGGGACTTGCCCTGTTCAAATCTCGGTAATCTACACACACCCGGGTTTTCCCGTCTTTCTTTGGTACTGGAACCACATTGGCCAACCACGTGGTATATCGGACCACTCGAATTACCCCCGCCTTCAACTGTTTTGTGACTTCTTCTTTGATCTTATCACTGATATCAGTTTTGAACTTCCTTTGCTTTTGCTGTACTGGAGGACAATCGGGGTAGATCGGCAATTTGTGCACCACTAGGTCCATACTTAGTCCTGGCATGTCGTCATACGACCAAGCAAACACATCTTTAAATTCGAACAGGAGCTGAATTATTGCATCTCGAGTGTGTTGATCTGTGTGAATGCTTATTTTGGTTTCCCTTATTTCTTCGGCCGTTCCCAAATTAACCGGTTCAGTGTCATTCAGGTTTGGCTTAGGTTTGTTCTCAAATTGGTCCAATTCTCGGTTGATCTCCCTAAAAGCCTCTTCCTCATCATATTCCGGTTCTTGATTCATTATTTCACAATTAAACAGCGTGTTTGAGTCCGGGCATGGAGTCCGCAAGCATGTCATGTTATTTAAAGCTGCATTATTATAACTGAAAAGAAAAGATGAAAAAGGAAAAACAATCCAAAATTAGAAAGAAAAGAAAGATGGACGATGAAATATTGATTTCATTTCTTGGAATTGGAAAGATAACAGGGTTTACATTCAGGAATTTAAAAGACATGAAACTAAAAAGACACCCGAGCTACACCCTGAAATAACTCGAGATGTAGAAAAGGTGGCAGGGCTAGTCTACCGGGACTCCCGCCTAATCGGGAATGGCGTAGCCTTCCAGTTTTTGAGTTTAGCATCTGGCCCCATATAGAGCATTTCAGCGGTGCTAGTCCCTTCTCCTAGCTGAACCATGTTGGTTTCATAAAGCATTTCTCTCATAGCTCCACATATGTCTTCGATTTCCTCAACTGTGAACAACTCGTCATCCTTTTCTTTGCCATACTTGGTCTTGACAAAAGTATCGTAGAGATATGGCAATGGCTGTGGCAGAACCCATCCTTCTTTCTTTCTTTCTTCAGCCCATTTCTCATCATCTGGGGTAGGGTGGAAGCCTACTCCGAAGAACTTTTCTGTTGCGGGTAGAGTTACTGGCTCAGATATTCCTTGTAAGGCTTTTCCCAACCCTTTTCCTGGCCTGAAACCATGTCTAATCATTTCTCTGGCCACCATGATTGAAGCGTTAGACAGGAAAGGCTGAGGACAAGGATTTCCTTCCTCGTGCTGATCTGCTACCACAATCTCAAAGGCTTGGTAAACAATATGCTCACTTCCTTCCCTTGCCTCCAAACATGGGATAGATGGATCACGATAGATAGATTGCTCGTCTTCTCCGTGGACCACGATTTCCTGACCTTCATACTCGAATTTTACCATTTGGTGGAGAGTGGAGGGCACAGCTCCTGCAACATGGATCCAGGGCCTCCCCAGAAGGAAGTTGTAAGATGTATCCATGTCCAACACCTGGAAGGTCACCTCGAAGTCTACCGGTCCTATGGTCAATATCAGGTCGATTTCACCGATGGTATCCCTCTTAATACCATCAAAAGCCCTTACACAAACATTATTCGGGCGAATCTTTTCTGTCCCGATCTCCATCCTCTGCAATGTGGAGAGTGGGCAGATGTCAACCCCCGATCCTCCATCCACCATGACTCGTTTGACATAGTAACCCTCACACTTGACGGTCAGATGCAAGGCTTTGTTGTGGGCTGCGCCTTCAGGAGGCAAGTCATTCTTACTAAAAGAGAGTTGGTTGATGGCGAAGAACCTTTCTGCCATCCTTTCGAGCTGCTCGACTGAAGTTTCAATTGGCACGTATGCCTCATTCAAAGTTTTCATCAAGATCTTCTGATGTTCGGAGGATTTTGTCACCAATGAGAGCAGGGACACTTGTTCAGGGTACTTTCTTAATTGATCCACTGTCTCATAATCAGGCATCTTCATTTTCTGGAAGAAGGCTTCTGCTTCTTCAGCACTCACTGGCCTCTTGGACGGAAAACGCTTTCGAGCGACATTGTTTGCTTCCTGCGCATTCGAATATTTCTCAACAGAGTTCTTCCCTGGAAGTTCCCCCGAAATTTCTTTGCCCTTGTATGTGACCACTGTTTGCTGGTAGTTCCATGGCACCACAGAGGGGTCTGTCATTGGCTTCTGTGGTACGCGTCCAATAACCATTGGCTCACTCAGCCGAGGCGGTTTAATTGTCCCCCGTACCATATAGGATCCTTTCGATACATATATTGGTGTTTCCCCTTTTACCTCAGCTTTCCTCGGAATAGTGACAACCAATGGTTTT
>NW_017682048.1:10169-10593 GCF_001879085.1 Nicotiana attenuata | reverse complement strand
GTACCTAAGTAAAAGAAAAATCAATCATCACGATCAGTGTGTAATAAGGTCAGTGGTAAGCTAGGAATTTCTTCGAGGGTGATCAAACTTGAAAGAAGTAAAAATAATTCTCCAACAAAGCGTCTTCAATATATGTTATATATATACCTCGAAACCCTAATATTTTACCTATATATACAATGTAAAACATAGCTTCGCCCCTGAGTGAGGTTATCAGAAAAACTTTATTAATCAAAGAAAGATGAACCGCCACCATAACGAGGCTATTGTGATCTTTATTATAACAGAACAAGTATTGTTCGCTTTATCGCTTGATGTTTATTAGCTACTTTCAATTCGTTAAGCCAAGCAGGCTCAATATATATATATAGTGTAGTAATTGTAACTACTGTACTGGTAGTCTTGTAACAAAATTTAACTTTGG
>NW_017682048.1:5092-7380 GCF_001879085.1 Nicotiana attenuata | reverse complement strand
TATATATATATATATATATATATATATATATATACACACACACACACACACACATTCTGTATGTTATATACAAAAATTATACAAATTTTATACACTTTTTCGAGTACCAGATGTAATAGTTTCTGGCACGGGCTAAAGGTGATAATACCCGGAAAAATGTCATTGTATAGCCCCTGTAAAAATAATAGCGAAAAAAATACAACATTTGTACATTTTTTGTATATATATACACATTCTATATGTTATATACAAAATTTATATACTTTTTTGGCTACCAGATATAAATAGTTTCTGGCGGGGTTAGAAGTGATATTGTGGATCCGCCTTTAAAAATGAGTAAAGTTTATTTATCAGCTATATATATCAGAACCGCGTGCATGCATGCATTTACGTAGATCCATTTGTGTAGCTGCAAGATGGAAAACCTGGAAAAGATGATGAGGAATAAGGGAATAGTTTGTCTAGCGTATTACTATCAAGAGGACAATTATCATAACACTAAGACTAAATTCAATTATCTATCCCTCGTTGATAGCTTTCTCAAAACGTGCTCCAATGCAGCTAAGGAGTTTGATAAGTATATATGTTCTCTCTTTCTTTTCCAAATATATATAATCTTTTGACAAACCAAGTATTCTCTTGATTTTGTTATTAATTATATGTGTATTTTCCCTTTTTATTTCTTTTCTTTTGGATATCTTGGTGCTTCCCCTGTAATAGGATCTGACATAGTACGAATTTAGATTAGTCGGACGAATAGATATGTCCTAGGGCGGAGCTAGCCTTGCAATTCAGTAGCTTTGGTCCAAACATTATATTTGTCTTAAAAAATCTATTGAATTATACACAGATTGCTAATTTAGAACTCAGTACCTTAAAAAGACGAATTCGAACCCATAAGCTTCAAATATTGACTCTGCCTCTGGATATATCGGACCAGGGACGGACGCACGTTCAATGAAGCGGTGTCTCGAAAATCTTACTATATATATTTTAACTGTGAGGAACGGTTAATAAGCAGGAAAAAACGACACCACTTCGCATAGATTGTCTCCTGGTGTGTTGGTTATGTTCTTGACTATGCTCTAAGAGGTTCGAACCTTAACTAGCATGTAATTTTTGTAAATATTTGAAATCGGGGCCTTTTCTAACTTAAGACTCGACAAAACGAATGGACTAAGACTATTTCTTGTCTAGAAATATAATAATTAAAGTTAATTATTCTCGTTCTTCTTTAAATTTCGACACCTTTTACAAAAGTTCATGCGTACATCCTGTGTCGGACGGTTATATTTGTTGTTGAATATGTGCAGGACTCTATGGAAAATAATTTCAACACCCATTGGCGATGCAAAACCATACAGTTTTAAGGATTTGAAAGATATGACCCTCAACTTTCGCTTAACGTTTAAAGATACCAGGCATGGGAGATTATTCATCTACAGAAATGATGAAGCTATTACTATTTGTTGAATTGTCCCACATCGGTGGGATTTGAGGTCCTTGGTCTCTTTATATGGTCTTGAGCAATCCTCACCTCATAAGCTAGCTTTTGGGGTTGAGTTAGGCCCAAGGTCCATTTATCATGGTATCAGAGCCAGGACCATCCCAATTATTGTTACCGATGTTTGGGCCCCCATTTATGTTGTCCACGCTCCAGTTTGCAGACCTGGGCGTGAGGGGGGTGTTGAGTTGTCCCACACCGGTGGGATTTGAGGTTCTTGATCTCCTTATATGGTCTTGATCAATCCTTACCTCATAAGCTAGCTTTTGGGGTTGAGTTAGGCCCAAGGTCCATTTATCATGGTATCAGAGTCAGGACCATCCCAATTATTGTTACCGATGTTTGGGCCCCCATTTATGTTGTCCACACTCCAGTTTGCAGACCTGGGCGTGAGGGATTTGAGGTCCTTGGTCTCCTATATGGTCTTGAGCAATCCTCACCTCATAAGCTAGCTTTTGGGGTTGAGTTAGGCCCAAGGTCCATTTATCACTATTAAAACATGGGATTTCTTTTGGCCATCTAAAATGAGCTATGTTGATCATCCAACTAGATTTTGTGTAAGTTAAGCATATCTAGTTTTGTTGGATTGATCAAGTTTTTGTCATCTATTTTATGGTTTTTACGATGCTATTATTATCTCTATGGTTTCTGTTGACGATACTGATGAATTATCTCTTCTTGTTTTATTTCTGTCCTCCTGAGCCGAAGGTCTATCGGAAACACCTCTCTCTCCTATCTGGGAGTAGGGGTTAACGGTCTGCGGTTAATCTAACCGTACCCGTTC
>NW_017682048.1:0-313 GCF_001879085.1 Nicotiana attenuata | reverse complement strand
GGGGTTGAGTTAGGCCCAAGGTCCATTTATCATGGTATCAGAGCCAGGACCATCCCAATTATTGTTACCGATGTTTGGGCCCCATTTATGTTGTCCACGCTCCAGTTTGCAGACCTGGGCGTGAGGGGGGTGTTGAGTTGTCCCACACCGGTGGGATTTGAGGTTCTTGATCTCCTTATATGGTCTTGATCAATCCTTACCTCATAAGCTAGCTTTTGGGGTTGAGTTAGGCCCAAGGTCCATTTATCATGGTATCAGAGTCAGGACCATCCCAATTATTGTTACCGATGTTTGGGCCCCCATTTATGTTGTC
>NW_017682047.1:10357-10594 GCF_001879085.1 Nicotiana attenuata | reverse complement strand
CTGAGTTACATGATACTGGAATACTGGATCACACTGAGTTACATAATACTGGAATACTGGATCACACTGAGTTACATAATACTGGAATACTGGATCACATCACACTGAGTTACATAATACTGGAATACTGAATGGGACTAGATTGAGACATGTATTCTTGAACTGATTATGAACACTGAAACTTCAACTGTTTATGGCATACTGATATACTAATACTCGGGGGCATCAAAAGATCGG
>NW_017682047.1:4922-5785 GCF_001879085.1 Nicotiana attenuata | reverse complement strand
TGGGATCACCAAATAGATGGTACGAGAATCCTAGCGCTCTGAATCATCAACTGTAAATTATACCTGCATTCTGAGAGGCAGGCCCGGGCAAAAGGACGTCAGTACATTTGAATTGCACTGGTATATAAAGCAAACTGAAAGAAAGAATTATAAATGTTGAAACTAAAACTAAACTGATAACTAAGAATTGATAACTGAAATAATAACTGTTGAAACTGAAACTGAAGTGATAACTGATAGCTAATAACTGATAGCTGATAACTGATAACTGATAACTGAACTGATAATTGATAATTGATAACTGAACTGATAACTGGTAACTGAAATGATAACTGATAACTGAACTGAACAAAGGAAGTAAGGATATGAATACTCCCTCTTTTGAATAATGAACAGCCTGTTTATCTGGATATTAAACTGCAGCCTCAGGCCCAATATATATATGTGCACAACTGCGGCCTCGGGCCCAAGTATACGTATACATAAGTGCGACCTCAGGTCCAAAATGCATAAAGCATAAACTGCGGCCTCAGGCCCAAAGATTTATAAAGCATAAACTGCGGCCTCAGGCCCAAAGATGCATAAAGCATAAACTGCGGCCTCAGGCCCAAATACAGGTGTTCAACATTCAGGAATTGAGAATCAAACTGTAATACATGATAATAAAATACTGAATCACACTGAGTTACATGATACTGGAATACTGGATCACACTGAGTTACATAATACTGGAATACTGGATCACACTGAGTTACATAATACTGGAATACTGAATGGGACTAGATTGAGACATGTATTTGAACTGATTATGAACACTGAAACTTCAACTGTTATGGCATACTGATATACTATACTCGGGGGAC
>NW_017682047.1:0-664 GCF_001879085.1 Nicotiana attenuata | reverse complement strand
GATTGAGACTTAGTCCATCCCGAACAGATATTCTACTTTGGCGACTGATACGCATCCTGTATTGAATATATCTGGGCTTATTGCCGTGTTTGGGGCCTTGTGCCGATCTGTAGCATCCTTAGAGGATGATTGTCATTGTGATAGCATGCTTTGTATAATCAATGATCTCAGTCCTGTGTTTAATCACTGTTATGAAACGCTAAGTCACTCTTCCTGAAGTTAAATATCTAAAGTATATTCTCCTTAATAAATTGGAAATTGGGAAAATAATTGAATCTGTTATGTGACTCATATGCATATTGTGGACTGAGTATGGATCGGGCTGCACGCCGCAGCGAATGATATGATTATATTGCGCTTGGGCTGAAGGAGCCCCTCCGCATATAATGGAAACTCCACTAGACACGACTTCATAGACTCCCTAAGACTCTTGAACCTAGGGCTCTGATACCAAGCTTTGTCACGCCCCGAACCTGGGCCTGGACGTAACACGGCACTCGGTGCCTAACTACATGTGACCGAGCGAACCAACTGGCTGGCTGTATCAACATGTGATATCATAACATACTGAATGCGGAAGATAAACTAACACATGCTGATATACTGAAAGCCTGGATGATATAAATCAAAGTGCGAAAATATTAATATAATTCTGAAACATATT
>NW_017682046.1:0-10594 GCF_001879085.1 Nicotiana attenuata | reverse complement strand
ACCCGGCATAGCCAAAGTGACTGTCTTAGCATAACAGTCTAGAATAGCATGACACGGAGATAACCAGTCCATGCCCAGGATAACATCGAAGTCTGCCATGCTCAATAGCAATAAATCGACTCGGGTCTCCAGACCCCCAATAGTCACCAAACACGACCGGAATACATGGTCTACAACAATAGTGTCGCCCACCGGGGTAGATACATGAACAGGTAAGGCAAGACACCCTCGGGATGTTCCCAAATGATGAGCAAAATATGAAGACACATATGAATAGGTAGAACCGGGATCAAATAATACTGAGGCGTCTCTGTGACAGACTGAAATAATACATGTAATGACCGCGTCTGAAGCAATGGCATCTGTCCTGCCCGACATAGCGTAGAAACGAGCCTGGCCACCGCCTGATCGATCTCCACCTCTGGGACGACCCCTGGCTGCCTGATCTCCACCCTTAGCTGACTGGGCGGGTGATGAAGTAACTGGAACAGAAGTGGAGGGCTGACCCCTCTACTGATGTTGTCTGCCACGAAGGCGAGGGCACTGCCTCCTAAAATGACCCAACTCTCCGCACTCAAAGCAGTTGCCCGATACTGAAGATGGGGACTGATGAAAACCTCTCGCACCGGAGTGACTAGCAGATGCACTCAGCGTAGAAGAACCCTGAACTGATGGGGCATGAGATGAACTCTGAGCTGGGAGGGCGCTGAGTGAAGTCTGACCCAGCTGGGGCCCATGATGACCACGGCTTGAAGATCCCCCACGATACTCTGGATGAGCCAACTGAGTAGGTCTGAAAGAACAACCTCTACCCTGCCGAAACTGACCTCTCGAAGGAGCACTACTGTAACTACCCGATCCACAAGGCCTCTTAGCCTCTCTCTCCTCTCGCTCTCTACGACGAACTGATTCGATCTCATGAGTGATATCCACTACCTCCTCAAAAGTAGCACCCAATACTCTCTCTCTAGTCATCGGAATACGGAGATGGTAGTTAAGACCATCCACAAATCTCCTGATCCTCTCACGATCTGATGGAACCATCCAAGTAGCATGACGAGCCAGCTAGGAAAACCTCATCTCGTACTTAGTCACTGTCATATCTCCCTTTGTCAACCACTCAAACTGTCTACGCAACTCTTCCCTACGGAACTGAGGTATATACTTCTCCAGAAAAAGAGCTGAGAACTGCTGCCAAGTCAGCGGTGCTGCACCGGCAAGCCTACGCCTCTCAAAGTCCTCCCACCAAGTAAGAGCAGCCCCCGTGAACTGAAATGTAGTAAATGCCACACCACTCGACTCGAGGATCCCTGCAGTATGGAGCATACGCTGACACCTATCAAGAAAACTCTGGGCATCCTCGCTCTCAGCACCACTGAATGTCGGAGGCTGGAGTCTACCAAACCTCTCGAGACGACGCTGCTCATCGTCTGGCATCGCTGAAACCACAAAACCCTGAGCTAGAGCAACCTGCTGAGCTGGAGGTGCCTTCGGTGTCTGTAGCCCCTGCACTCCCTACACTCCCTGCGCAGGTGTGCGGGCATCGGGGGTCTGATTGCCTCCCCCGGTCTGTGAAGTAGCTGCTGCTGCTGTGGTGGCTGAAACTGCCTGAGCCAAGCCAGTACAGACTGTCAAGATCTGTGCCAAGGTCTCCTGAAGACCCGGAATCACAATAGGCACGGCTGGTGCCTGAGCAGGTGCTGCTGGGGTCTCCACAACTGGAGCCTCATCCTGAGCTTGGGCAATTAACGGATCAGTAGGTGCTGCCCCGGCTACTCTGCCCCTGCCACGACCACGACCGCATCCACGGCCTCTGGCGGCCTCACTAGGTGGCACTGGTGGTCGTCCGTCACGTTCGGTAACTCGTGTTCTCACCATCTATGAGAGAATAGAATAATAAAGATTTAGTTCTCAATTCAACAAAGCCGCACGACAAGAGTTTCAAGAATATGAAGTATTTCCTAAAGGTTCTGCAGCCTCTCGAGGATAAGTACAGATGTCTCCGTACCGATCCACGAGACTCTACTAAACCGGCTCATGACTTGCAAGACCAATTAACCTAGGCTCTGATACCACCTTGTCACGACCCAACCCCCGTCGTGATGGCGCCCAACACACTGCTAGGCAAGCCCGACCATTTAATATTCTTAACCAATAAATCACAGTGAATAAGTAAATTTTCCCAACTAAAATACCAAGTTAAATATGAAATCCTGAATTAGATGCTAACATTCGAAAACCCAAAATATAAAATACTAACCAGCCCACAGAATCTGGTGTCACCAGTCTAAGCCTCTAATGCATGAATATTAACCTACTACATAATGTTTTTCTAGAAATGTGGAAAACAAATAGATAAAATAGAAGGAAGATCAGGACTGCGAACGCCAATTTGCAGCTACCTTGAATCTCCCAAATGTGACGCTAGGCGGAGAAGATCTCACTCAGCCTCAGTAGGTGAACCTGAATCTGCACACAAGGTGCAGGGAGTATTGTGAGTACTTCCGGCTCAGAAAGTAATAAATATAAACAAAGTCTGAGGATAAGAAATCCTAAATAAACATAAAGCAAAGCTATAACTACATGAACGTGAACCAATAGCATAATACAGTAAACATTGAAAACAATTAAAATAAAAATTACATCAGATTAAGAATAAATGACAATTAAATATGCAATGGAACACATAAACCGGTACTCTCCAGTACCCCGCTGCGGCGTGCAGCCGCTCCATTTATTTAACGTCGACGGCGCTCACTGGGGGTGTGCAGACTCCGGGAGGGGCCCCTTACGGCCCAAGCGCAATAATAAGCCATATCGTGGCTTCAAACAGGCCCTCGGCCTCATATCAATATCAATATCATACCATTGCGGCGTGCAGTCCGATCCCATACTCAGTCCAAAATCACATAAGCCTTTCGGCACAATAGTATAAAAGTATTCAGCCCAAACTTTATTTAAAAATACTACTTTATTTTTTACTTTTAGAAAAATGTGTGAGTTTACAAAACAGTGATAAATACCAGGACTGAGTTCAATTATCTTTAAATATGGTAAGAAACCAGTAAAATAATCCCTGAAGGATTCAAGTAGTTGGTACAAAGCCCAATTATGACAATTTAATCCATTTTTATAAGGATGTTACTAATCTACAATCAATTAGGTAGTAATTTTATTAAGCGGGACAATCCCCGACAGTGCTCTACCCCACGCCCGTTATCCGACGTGCAAGTCACCTCACATAGCACTACATTGTGCAAATTCGGGGTTTCAAACCCTCAACACAACATTTACATTTATTACTAACCTCAAGCTGGCCCAAGTCCTAGATTGCTATGCCCTTGCCTTTTGAATTAACCTCCTCGAGCGTCGAATCTGACCAAAACCACAACGAATACGTCACAATATGCTAATGGGACAATACCCAATCGAAAACAATCGAAAAATAGTTAAATTCCCGAAATTAGCAAAAACCTGAGCCTCGGGCCCACTTCTCGAAAATCAGTAAATTTACCATTAACGGATCCTTATTTCGCCACGAGTCTATACATATAAAGAACACCAAAATCGGAGTCCAAATGATCCCTCAAATTCCCATTTTTGTTCTCTTAGGTTTCAAGCCCTAAACCACCATTTTTGACCTTTAATTCCTTGAGTTTTCAGTCTAATTTCATGTGTTTGCACCATAAAATCGTGTTTTAGGCTTAGAAATTCTTACCTCAATGAAGTCCCTTGATTTCTCTCCTCCAACTCGCCCGAATTCTCCAATTCCGAAGTGAAAATATGAAACTCTTTCAAAAATTCACGAAGGGAAGTAAAACCATTTCTGACCAGTTATTTCCGCATCTGCGGCTACTTAGCCGCATCTGCGACTTCCGCATTTGCGATTACGAGTCGCTTCTACGGACAAAACCGCTTCTGCGATGACTAGATCGCTTCTACGGTCCTGCATCTGCGATTCCTCTTACGCAGATGCGGTTTTTCCTTTAGCCTTCCAAAATTCCGCATCTGCGGTCCTATTGTCGCATCTACGACTCCGCAGATGCGGTCTGCTACTCCGCACCTGCGACACCTGCCGCTTCTGCGGCTCATAACTCGCTTCTGCGGTAACGCTTCTGTGGTCCCATTTCCGCAGAAGCGAAAATACCAGAAGCAGCACAGGTTCTGCAATCTCCTAAGTTCAAAACTTCCCGTTAGCCATCTGAAATCACCCGGAGGTCCCCGGGACCTCAACCAAAAACACAAACATGACCCAACACCTTATTCAAACTTGCTCGAATCATCAAAACACCACAAATAACACCTAAACCATCAAATTACATCAAATTCAAGCCTAAGTTCATCCAAATCTTCCGAAACTCGCATTCGATCAAAAACCCAATCAAAACACCTCCGAATGACATGAAATTTTGCACATGCATCCCAAATCACCTAACGAAGCAACTGCAACTCTCGGAATTCCATTCTGACCCTCGGATCAAATTCTCACCTATCAACCGGAATACGCCAAAATACTAACTTCGCCAATTCAAGCCTAATTCTACGCCGGACCTCCAAAGTTACTTCCGATCACACTCCTTGTGACGACCCAACCCGTCGTCTCATGTATTACATCCCTGTTTCCCCCATTTATTGCTCTTTCATGTTTTATTATCAGCAACGGGTGAGTTAGAGTTTAATTGAATTGGTTTGGATAGGAAATGAGACACTTAGTCTCTTTAAGGAAGGTTTGGTTTGGAAAAGTCAACCGAACGTTGACTTATTAGTTAGAAGGCTCCGATGTGAATTCTGGTGATTCGGTTAGCTTCGGGAGGTGATTTTTGACTTAGGAGTGCGATCGGAAGTGATTTTGGAGGTCCGGAGTAGAATTAGGCTTGAATTGGCAAGTTGGCATTTTGGCGAATTCCGGTGGATAGGTGGGATTTTTATCCGAGGGTCGGAATGGAATTACGAGAGTTGCGGTAGCTCCGTTAGGTGATTTTGGATATGTGTGCAAAATTTCAGGTCATTCGGACGTCGTTTGGTTGGGTTTGTGATCGAATGCGTAATTCGGAAGTTTTTAAGAAGCTTAGGCTTGAATCCAATGTGAAATGACGATTTTAGTGTTGTTCGATGTGTTTTGATGATTGGAACAAGTTCGTATGTTGTTTTGGGGTAGGTTGGTGTTTTTGGTTGAGGTCCCAGGGGCCTCGGGGTGATTCCGGGTGATCAACGGAAGGATTTTTGGACTTTGAGTGTTGCAGAAAATGCACAGCTGTTGCAGGCCACTTTTGGCCTTCGCGTTCACGGGGGTGCCCATCGCGTTCGCGTAGTTGTGATTTCTGGGTCATCGTGTTCGCGATCGTGGCCTTGCGTTCGCGTAGAAGGGTCTTGGGACCTGCCTAGTTTGTTCATCGCGTTCGCGATGAGGGAGTCGCGTTCGTGTAAGAGGACGTCCTGTGCATCGCGTTCGCGTTTGGAGTATCGCGTTCGCATAGGAAGTTAAGCTGGACCATCGCGTTCGCGTGAGGGTCGACGCGTTTGCGTAGGGTATCGTTTGGTCAACGGAAAAATTTGCCTTCGCGAACGCGGGGTGTTAACCGCGTTCGCGTAGAAGAAAAGCTGGGCGACAGAAGGGTTTAATTATGATATTTCATCCGCGACTCATTCATTGTTTCCTCCATTTTTGAACCACCTCAAGAGCTTTTTGGGGGAAATTGAAGAGAGTTTTGACGGGAATTGATGGGAGGTAAGTATCGTGACCTAGAACTGCTATTTTATTGAAGAATCAACCTTTAATTCTGGGAAAATTGGGTATAAATTTGAAGAACTAGGGCTTGGGTTTTGAAATGAAAATTTGGGATTTGAAGGGGCATTTGAACTCCGATTTTGGTAAATTTTATATGTACGGACTCGTGGTGAGACGAGGAATCTGCTAATATAAATTTCATAATTTTTTGAGAAGTGGGCCCGGGGCTCGGGTTTTGCCAACTTCGTGAATTTTGGTGTTTTTCGAGTCTTTTCGATTGGGTTATGTTTCTTTAGCGTATTGTAATGTATTCGTTGTGGTTTTAATCAGATTCAGCGTGCGAAGAGGTTGATTCGAAAGGCAAAGGCATAGCGAGCTAGACTTGTGGCCGGCTTGAGGTGAGTAATAGATGTAGATGATGAACTGAGGGTTTGAAACCCCGGTATATCACATTGTGACGCTATATTGAGGCGAGACACGTACTCTATGACGAGTGCGGGGTTGATTGTGACTGGGGATTGTGACCTAGTCCGTTCCGAATTATGTTAGTACTGGGTTCTTGACTCGAAATTGTTTGGTAATTATCCTGCTTGGAGTTTATGAATTGTTTGGGGCTTTGTGCCTATCATGTGCATCCTTCAGGGATCCTTATCACTGCTTCCATGATGCTTAGCATATTTCATGATATCAGTCCTGAGTTAGACACTGCCTCGAAATGGTTAGTAAATAAATAAAGGTTTAAACACTTAGCTCTAAAATTCCTAATAATTGAAACTAAAATGAATATTTGATTGTGCCCGATTGGCTTGCATGCATATATATACCTGGACTGAGTGTGGATCGGGCTGCACGCCGCAGCGAATATTACGATGATATTGCGCTTGGGCTCTAGGAGCCCCTCCGGAGTCTGAACCCCCACAGTGAGCGCGGGTACCCAAATGGATCGGGCTGCGCGCCGCAGCGGTCATGTGCATTGCATTGAATTCATGCATTTATACCTATTTGTCTTATTTGTCCTGGCATTGTTGTTGTTCCACCGTTTTATGTGCTGAATCGCCGATTATAGCTTTATATTGTAATATTTTGGGATTTCTTACTTTTAGCCATTATATATGTTTATTACTGACTGAGTTGGAAGTACTCACTTTACTCCCTGCACCATGTGTGCAGATTCAGGTGCTCCGGAGACTTAGTGGAGCTGTTTGCCGTTTTCGTGAAGTTTATTTTCAGGAGTTGTTGAGGTAGCTGCCTGACGTCTGCAGGACCCGACTCCTCCCCTTTATTTTATTTGTCTTTCCATATCCTAGACTTCTTTATTACTATGGATATATTACTCTGTTACATCTAGAGGCTCTAGACTCGTGACTCCAGATCTATTGGGGAATGTTTGGATATTCGTTATTATATTCCGTACTATTTTATTTAGATTCGGATTGGAACTTTGATATTTGCTATTTTAATCGTATTATTTGTTAGCGGATTGCGTATTTGGGTTGAGAGTATTTAATTTGGTCGGGCTTTCCTAGCATTAGTGTTGGGCGCCATCACAACCGGGATTGGGGTCGTGACAAGTTGGTATCAGAGCCTAGGTTACTAGGCCTCGCAAGTCATGAGCCGGTTCAGTAGAGTCTTGCGGAACGGTACGGGGATGCCTGTACTTCTCCTCGAGAGGCTGCAGAACCTTTAGGAAAACTCCATAATCTTGAAATTCTTGTCGTGCGGCTTTGTGATTCAAGAACTAAATTCCTGTATTCTATTCTCTCGCAGATGGCGAGAACTCGTGCTACCGGACGCGATGGTCGACCACCAGTACCACCCACTAGAGGCCGTGGACGCGGTCCTGGTCGTGGTCGAGGTAGGGCAGCAGAGACAGCACCTGCTGACCCACCAGCTGCCACAGTTCAGGACCAGACTCCAGCTGTCGATGTCCCAGTAGCACCTGTGCAGTCACCAGCAGTGCCTACTGCTATTCCTGGTCTCCAGGAGACCTTGGCACAGATACTATCAGTTTGTACTGGCCTGGCTCAGGCGGTCTCAGCTTCTACTGCATCAGCTGCTTCCCAGGCCGGGGGAGGACATCAGACCCCTGTTGCTCACATACCTGAGCAGGTTGCCCAGGGATTTCAGACACCGGAAGCAGCCATAGCTCCTTCAGTTGCTCCAGTTGCTCCAGTTGCACCAGTTGCACCAGCTCTAGCCTGTGAGGTTCCAGCTATGCCGGACGATGAGCAGCGTCGTCTTGAGAGATTCGACAGGCTTGAGCCTCCGAGGTTCAGCGGTGCTGAGGGCGAGGATGCCCAGGGTTTTCTGGATAAGTGTCAGCGTATGCTTCGCACTGCAGGGATCTTAGAGTCGAGTGGTGTGGCTTTTACTACTTTCCAGTTCTCAGGGTCTGCATTCACCTGGTGGGAGGATTTCGAGAGGCGTAGGCCGGTTGGTGCAGCGCCCCTTACATGGCAGCAGTTCTCTACTCTCTTTCTGGAGAAGTACGTACCGCAGTCTCACAGGGAGGAGCTACGTCGTCTGTTCGAGTGGTTGGTTCAGGGGGACATGTCTGTGACCCAGTACGAGTTGAGATTCACGCAGCTAGCTCGGCATGCCACTTGGATGATCTCGACAGATCGGGAAAGGATTAGGAGGTTCGTGGATGGCCTCAACTATTCACTCCGCATTTTGATGACCAGAGAGAGGGTTATGGGTGCCTCGTTTGAGGAGGTAGTTGACATGGCTCGAGAGATTGAGACGGTTCGCCGTTGGGAGCGTGAGGAGAGGGAGACAAAGAGGCCTCGAGGTTCAGGTAGTTTCAGTGGTGCTCCGTCTAGGGGCCAGTTCCAGCGTGGCAGAGGCCGTTCCTTCAGGCTTCCTCAGTCAGGTTGTCCAGAGTACAGTGGGGCCTCTTCAGGCCGTGGTCATCAGGGATTTCAGCAGGGCCAGACTTCACTTAGTGCCCTTCCAGCTCAGAGCTCTACACCTGCCTCTTCAGCCCAGGGTTCTTCAGCAGCGAGGGGTTTCCATCAGTCCCCTTCTCCAGCGCCGGGTAGTTGCTACGAGTGCGGTGAGTTCGGTCATATGAGGAGACAGTGTCCTCGGCGTCGTGGTAATCAGTCTTAGCAAAGGGATCAGCCCTCATCTTCTGCTCCTGTTTCATCAGCACCCGCCCAGTCAGCTAGGGGTGGAGGTCAGGTAGCCAGGGGTCACCCCAGGGGTGGAGGCCGGACTGGTGGTGGTCAGGCTCGATTCTATGCTCTTCCAGACAGGAAGGACGCCATTGCCTCAGATGTTGTTATCACAGGTATTATCTCAGTCTGCCACAGAGATGCCTCTGTCTTATTTGATCTCGGATCTACCTATTCCTATGTATTTATATTTTGCTCATCACCTGGGTACTACCTGAGGTTGTCTTGCCTTGCCTGTTCACGTATCTACCCCGGTGGGTGATACTATCATTGTAGATCATGTATACCGATCCTGTTTAGTGACTATTGGGGGTCTGGAGACCCGAGTTGACTTATTGTTGTTAAGCATGGTGGATTTTGATGTTATTCTGGGTATGGATTGGTTATCTCCGTACCATGCTATTCTGGACTGTCATGCTAAGACAGTTACGTTGGCTATTCCGGGTATTCCGAGGATTGAGTGGCGTGGTATGACTGATTATGTTCCCAGCAGGGTGATTTCTTTTCTAAAGGCTTGGGAAAGGTTGTCTATCTTATTTGGCTTTCGTGAGAGATATTGGAGCTGAGACTCCTAGTCTTGACTCCGTCCCCATCGTGAGGGACTTCCCTGATGTGTTTCCAGCAGACCTGTCGGGCATGCCACCGGACAGGGACATCGATTTTGGTATTGATCTGGTAGCGGGCACTAAGCCCATCTCTATTCCTCCGTATCGCATGGCACCAGCAGAGTTGAAAGAACTAAAGGATCAACTTCAGGAACTCCTAGATAAGGGGTTTATTCGTCCTAGTGTGTCACCGTAGGGTGCACCGGTGCTATTTGTAAAGAAGAAAGATGGCACAATGAGGATGCGCATTGATTACAGACAGTTGAACAAGGTGACAGTGAAGAACAAGTATCCACTACCTCGTATTGATGATTTGTTTGACCAGCTCCAGGGGGCAAGGGTATTCTCGAAGATTGACCTCCGTTCAGGCTATCACCAGCTGAAGATCAGGGATTTGGATATTATGAAGACTGCCTTCAGGACTAGATATGGGCACTATGAATTCGTGGTTATGTCTTTTGGGCTGACTAATGCCCCAGCCGCGTTCATGCACTTGATGAACAGCGTATTTCGGCCGTATCTGGATTCATTTGTTATCGTTTTTATTGATGACATCCTAGTGTACTCGCGTAGCCAGGAGGAGCATGCTCAGCACTTGAGAGTGGTGCTACAGAGGTTGAGGGAGGAGAAGCTTTATGCAAAGTTCTCCAAATGTGAGTTTTGGCTTGGGTCTGTAGCTTTTCTGGGACACGTGGTGTCCAGTGATGGTATTCAAGTTGATCCAAAGAAGGTAGAGGCGGTGCAGAGTTGGCCCAGACCGTCCTCAGCCGCGGAGATTCGAAGTTTCCTCGGTTTGGCAGGTTATTATCGCCGGTTCGTCCAGAGTTTTTCCTCTATTGCTTCGCCCTTGACTAAGTTGACGCAGAAGGGTGCACCATTCGTATGGTCAGACGAGTGCGAGGAGAGCTTTCAGAAGCTCAAGACAGCTTTGACCACAGCTCCAGTGTTAGTTTTGCCATCAGCCTCAGGTTCTTACACTGTGTATTGTGATGCTTCGAGAGTTGGGATCGGATGTGTGTTGATGCAGGAGGGTAGAGTTATTGCATATGCTTCTCGTCAGTTGAAGCCTCATGAGCAGAACTACC